>NC_136954.1:8098072-8115572 GCF_032717465.1 Coenobita brevimanus
ATATATATATATATATATATATATATATATATATGTGATAGATAGATAGAGATATATATGTAGGTGTGTTTATTATATCCATGTTAATTTCATGTTTCCCTTCTTGTCTCAGCCCTTTCAGTGCTAATACCTCTTCTTCATTACAATCATGCTACCGCCAGCAGCTTTTATGCCTTTTGCCAAGAACGTTATGTTTTTGTTGGCATTGGTTTGATTGTCTATTTGTCTGTTTGCAGGATTACTAAAAAAACTACAAATTGTTTTTGCTTATAATTTTGGGAGGGGTAGGGTATGGCTCAAGGAACAATTCATTGGATTTTGGTGGTGATACGGATCGTCATCAGGATTTATGAACCTTTTGTTTGTTCATCGACATATCTCCAATAGTTGGCAATGAATTTCAGTGAAATTATGAGGAAGGACGGACCATAGATCAAGAAAGAATTGATTCAATTTGGGGGCCGATCCGGATCCCGCAATGGCACTGGGGGAGGTAATGCGCTCTCTGAGTGTTTTCTAGTTTAGTTATGGTACATTTTATTCTGAAGAATATTAATAAATGTAGTTTCTAACCCCTTCAGTGGGATAGGTTAACCAGTAGAGAACATGATGACTATAGGCAATTTATTCTCCCTTAGGAAAGACCGGAAAAAACAGTGGTAGTGAAGGGGTTAGTGAGGGCTATATTTCTCCCTTCCAGTTGGACAACTTACTCCATAAAATCTGACGGTAGCAAGAATAAAGAAAAAATTCGTCATTTGATTGAAGGGGCTAAGTTGTGTGGACTTAGCAAGATTACAGTAAAAATACATAATAGTGGAGATAATTGACTGTTGTTGCTGTTGTTGTTGATTATAGTTTTTTCATCATATATACCTCATATTGTTCCTTACACGTTATATGTAGCCACCTGTTCCGAGGAGATATTTTCTTTGTTCTTGCTATCTTCAAACTATTTTATTCATCTATGGGTAGACTTTAGAACTGGAGAGGTTAGGTACAGACTACATTAACCTGTTCAGCACTAGAGTTTTTTTTCTCAAGGTAAATGAAACACACTGGATGGAGCAAAGACAAGACGATAAAGTATGTCCTGAGGTGGAAGGATTTAAATATGAAAATTGGTTGTATCGGTATTTGTTCGCCTCTGACATGGTTACAAAAATCATTGTTGTAGGCCAAATAGGGAAGATTTGTCATGCAAGGAAATTCTCCCATCACGTTGTAGTTTTGTGGTGGTGATTTTTTTTTTTTTAAATGTGTCCAAGTATTCCCTTCATATTGTTGTTGCCGTTGATTTCTTCCCTTAATGTGTCCAAATATTCCCTTGGTTGTATTCCAGGGGAAGATTATGGCTTACCATGAAATGTCATCCCTGATATCCTCATAAAACTGATAGTCAGTTAGCCGTATTCCCAGTATCCCTGACCGACACTGACTGTAGGTCATGACCGCGTACAGTCTTGTGTGTAAAGGTGTCGAGTGCTCTGGAATAAACTACCAGAGAAACTAATACATCAGATCTTGTTGTAAGCAAAATAAGAATTAGAAAAGTTAATGTAATCTTGTTTTGTTCACCAAATTTCTAGCTCCTCCCTCCCATTCCTTTGCTCACTGTACCCATTTCCATACCCCTCTAACAGTCATGTTTGGAGCATACTTTAAAATCTAATTTCACTGCAGCAATACCGCTAATTCTACAACACTCATTTCCACAGGCTATACTTTTCCTGCCTCAGCTCTATTGCCCCCCTAACTTCCAATCCATTCCACACTTTCTTTTGCTCACAACTCCAATTTCTTTACCCGCCCTTCGATGTTTTCATGGTGCAGTGCAGGTCACATGATTGACGAAAGTGTATGTTCTATGCTTCATGGTGATCCTTCCCTTCTCTTGCTTACTGGCTTTGGCTGGAGGAATTTCCGAGTTGGGGCAGCTTCTCACTTTATTTTTAATCTTCGGTTCATATTACCGTAATTACCACAGTTATAATCTTCGTTGTGACAATAATGCCTCTAAAGTACCGGTAGGGGTGTTGTTGTTTCCTTTGTACACACACTCCTTCCCCCGTCTCTCTCTCTCTCTCTCTCTCTCTAGTTGACCCCTCTCTTCATCACAGGATACCCACGCTAGGGCCCTGACTCTGAGCAAAATAGCAGGCATCTTCTACATCCTGACTGGAGGCCTGGCACTGTCAATGGTCGTGGGCATCACAGAATTTTGCTACAAATCGAAAATGGACGCCAGCCGAGCCAAGGTAAGTAAAGGCAGTGAGTGGGCTAAATGTGAAAATTAAGTGGGCGAGGGTGTATGCATACCCCAAGTACATATTTTTATTTTTTATGCGAGGAAGAAGGAACTAAAGGCTGCGAGCCCGCAATTGTTGTTCCTTCCAAGAGAAAAACAAAATACAAGAGAGAGCCAAATTCAAGGTCCAATCATTTCGAGTGACGTGAGGGTCACTTACTTGATGCTTATGATTTTTAAGGTGCCAGGTGGTGTGTTAATTACACCATTACAGTCAGGGTGACAGCCTAACGCAGGTTCAGTCTCCAAGATTTGACTGAAGGCCTTTCAGTAATGTAAAAAAGGGGAGTATACCGTCATAGCAATGCCCGTAAATGCCTTGGACGAGTGGCAGCCATGCTTAAACCCCAACCCTGCTTTAGCCTGCATTTTATATTGCATTATGTAGTCATATATGATATTAAGAAGTCATGCAAGTTCTGCCTTTGACAGTTGCTTAAGAAAATGTAATAGTACAATGAGGACTTTTCCGTATCCTTCACCCTGCACGTTTTAAAAATACGGCTATAATCACTCATAATTGGTCATGAATATGTTCCAAAGTATTTAAAAAGTTTACAACTGGGATTATGAATAATGCGAGACTCACAGTTTATCTTAATAAGCAGCAAAGGAACATGAAAAGCCTTTTTCAGTTATTTAATGTAGACAAAAATGAATTTCAAAGAGACAGTTAGGTCTTAATGTTCACGAGTGTACGTTAACTTTTGTGTCCCTTAGAGTTGAGGATACGAAAGTGAAAGGATAAGGGACCGGTATATATATATATATATATATATATATATATACCACCCCGTCAATTATACCATCCTTTCACTTTTACCACCCTTTCAACTGCATCACCCACTCACCTGTACCACTCTTTCAACTATACCACCCTATCAATTATACCATACTTTCACTTATACCACCCTCTCACCTATTCCACCCTCCCACCTATAACACCCTCCCACCTATAACACTTTCCTACCTGTACCACCCTCCTACCTACAATGTACCACCCACCCACCCACCTATACCACCCACCCACCCACCTATACCACCCACCCACATACACCACCCTCCCACCTGTACTGCCCTTCCACCTATACCACCCTCCCACGTATAACAACCACCCACCTATACCACCCTCCTGTCTATACCATTTTTCTACCTGTACCACCCACCCACTAGTACCACTCTCCCACCCACCTCTGCCACCCTCACCTATACCAACCCACCCACACGACTCACCCACCTACATTACCCACCCACCTACATTACCCTCCTATTACACCACTCACCCGCACCAGTAACCCTTGTCATGTTAACAGTAGGTTCAGAAATTGGGGGGTTGTAGCCCCTCCCCCCGTCCAGATGTTGATAGGGATATTAACCGGTCTCATTCTACCTAACGCTTGGCTGGGTTGGAATTTACCTTTATACCCCCTTTTTTTTTCTCTCCATTTAAAACTCTAGCCCTTTTTATGATCTTCCGGTTTTTGTACTATTACCATCCTGCCGTTTCTTTTATAATGCTGTACTTTTTATTCACATCAGCTGATAAAACACCACCAACCATCTATGCCACCCACCCATCTACGCCACCCATCCACCTCTGCCACCCACCCATCTATGCCACCTACCCATCTATGCCACCAACCCATCTAAGCCACCCACCCATCTAAGCCACCCATCTTCCCATGTACACCACCTTCCCAACCACCAACACCATCCTCCCATACACCTACACCACCTTGCCATCTACCTACACCACCCTCACATCTGCCCACACCATCCTCTTATCTGCCTACACCATCCTTCCATCCACCTACACCACCCTCCCATCCACCTACACCACCCTCCCATCCACCTACACCACTCTCCCATCTACACCACTTATCCATGTACACCTATTCACCTGCACCACCCTTCCATCCACGTACACCACCCTCCCATCCACCTACACCACTCTCCCATCCACCTACACCACCCTCCCATTTACCCCACCCTCTCAACTACACCACCTATCCATCCACACCTATCCACCTACACCATCAATCTACCTACACCACCAATCTACCTACACCACCTATCCACCTTCACCACCTATCCACCTTCACCGTCCCATCCACCTGCACTGTCCCATCCACCTGCACTGTCCACCCATCTGCAACACCCATCCACCCAAACCTCCCAGCCACTTACAACAGTCATCCACCTACACCACTCATCCACCTACACCACCCACCCACCTGCATCACCCACCCATCTGCACCACCCACCCATCTACACCACCCACCCACCAGGACCACCAACCCCTTTCCACTACTCATCCGTCTGTACCATCCATCTACCTGCATCACTACCCACCCACCTGTACCACCACCCATCCACTTGCACCACTTGTCCACCTGCACCACCCACCATCCACCTGCACCACCCACCATCCACGTGCAATACTCACCATCCACCTGTACCACACATCCACCACCTGCACCAGTGCACAACCCACTCACCTGCACCACCCACCCACCTGCACTACACATTCACTTGCACCACCCATCCACCTGCACCACCCATCCACCAGCACCACCCATGTACCTGCACAACCCACCCACCTGTACCACTTACCATCCACCTGCACCATTTACCATCCACCTGCCTGAACCATTCATTCACCAACACCACCCACCCACTTGCACCACTCATCCATGTGCACCACTTATCCACCAACACCACCCATCCACCTGTACCACCCACCATCCACCAGCACCCCTCACCATCCACCAGCACCCCTCACCATCCACCAGCACCATCCACCCACCCACCTGCACCACCCACCCATTTGTACCACCCACCCATCAGCCCATATGTACCACCCACTGACATGCGCCACCCACCCACTTCCAACTCCCACTCACCTGTACCACCAACCCAACCACCGGCACAACCCACTGACCCACGTGTACCACCCATCCACCTACACCACCCAGCTGTCTGCACCACCACCCATCCATCGTCATCACCACCCATTCATCAGTACAGCCACCCATCCACCTGCATCACCACCCATCCACCTGCATCACCACCCATGCACCTGCACCACCACTCATCCACCGGAACCACCCACCACCCCACTGCACCACCCACCACCCCACTGCACCACCCACCATACATCTGCACCACCACCCATCCACCTGAACCACCCACCTTCAACCTACACCACCACCAACCATCCTCCTGCACCACCCACCATACATCTGCACCACCACCTATCCACCTGCACTACTCACCATCCGCCTGCACCACCACCCATCCACCTGCACCACCACCCATCCACCTGCACCACCACCCATCCACCTGAACCACCCACCATCCACCTGCACCACCACCCATCCACCTGCATCACCACCCATCCACCTACATCACCACCCATCCACCTGCACACCCATCCACCTGAACCACCCACCATCTACCTGCACAACCACCCAACCACCTGCATCACCACCCATCCACCTACATCACCACCCATCCACCTGCACCACCACCCATCCACCTGCACTACCCACCACATACCTGCACCACACACCACGTACCTGCATCACACACCGTCCACCTGCACCGCCATCCATCCACCAGCACTACCCACCATCCACCTGCATCACCCACCTGCGCCACCCACCCACTTCCATGACCCACCCACCAGGATCGCCCATCCTCCATCATCACCCATCCACCTGCACAACTTATTCAACATACACCACCCACCCACCTGTACCACCCACGTGCCTGCACCACACACCCACTTGCATTACCCCTTTACCTGCACCTCTCATCGACTTGCACCACGCATCCACCTGCGTTACTCATCCACCTGCATCACTCACTCACCTGCACCACCTATCATTCACCTGCACCACCCGCCCACCCACCCACCAACCTGCACCACTCATCCATCCACACACCTGCACGACCCTTTCACCTGCACCACAACCCATCCACAAGCACCACCCATCCACCTACATCACCCAATATCTTGCACCACCATCCATCCACCTGCTTCATCACCCATTCACCTGCACCTCCACCCAACAGCCTGCACCTCCACCCAACAGCCTGCACCTCCATCCAACTGCCTGCGCCTCCACCCATCCACCTGCACCACCACCCATCCACCTACACTGCACTACCAACCATCCACCTACACTGCACTACCAACCATCCACCTACACTGCACTACCAACCATCCACCTACACTGCACTACCAACCATCCACCTACACCACCCACCATCCACCTGCACCACCCGCCATCCACCTGCACCACCCGCCATCCACCTGCACCACCCACCCACGAGCCCAACCAACCACCCACCCATTTGTACCACCCACCCACCTCCACCACCCAACCACCTGCCCACCCACCTGTGCCAGCGACCCACCTGCACAACCCATCCTCCTGCACAACCCATCCTCCTGCACAACCCATCCATCTTCAGTAAAACACCCATCCACCTGCACCACCCAACTGTCTGCACCAACACTCATCCGCCTGCACAGTCACCCATCCACCGTCACCACCCATTCACAGGTACAACCACCCATCCACCTGCATCACCACCCATCCACATGCACCACAACCCATCCACCTGCACCACCACCTATCCACCTGCACCACCATCCATCCACCTGCATCACCACCCATCCACATGCACCACCACCCATCCACATGCATCACCACCCATCCACCTGCACCACCACCCATCCACCTGCACCACCACCTATCCACCTGCACCACACAAATCCAACTGAACCACCCACCATCCACCTGCACCACCACCCATCCAACTGAACCACGTCCCATCCACCTGCACCATCCACTATACATCTGCACCACACACCATCCACCTGCGCCATCCACCCACTTGCGCCATCCACCCACTTCCATGACCCACCCACCTGGATCACCCGTCCTCCTTCACCACCCATCCACCTGCACAACCCATTCAACAAACACCACGCATCCACCACCACCCACCCACCTGCACCACCCACGCCCCTGCGCCACACACCTGCCTGCACTACCACTTTACCAGCACCTCTCATTGACATGCACCACTCATCCACCTGCATTACTCATCCACCTGCACCACCTATCATCCACCTGCACCATCCGCCCACCCACCCACCAACCTGCACCACTCATCCATCCACACACCTGCACGACCCTTTCACCTGCACCACAACCCATCCACAAGCACCACCCATCCACCTACATCACCCAACATCTTGCACCACCATCCATCCACCTGCTTCATCACCCATTCACCTGCACCTCCACCCAACAGCCTGCACCTCCACCCAACAGCCTGCACCTCCACCCAACAGCCTGCACCTCCATCCAACTGCCTGCGCCTCCACCCATCCACCTGCACCACCACCCATCCACCTACACTGCACTACCAACCATCCACCTACACTGCACTACCAACCATCCACCTACACTGCACTACCAACCATCCACCTACACCACCCACCATCCACCTGCACCACCCGCCATCCACCTGCACCACCCACCCACGAGCCCAACCAACCACCCACCCATTTGTACCACCCACCCACCTCCACCACCCAACCACCTGCCCACCCACCTGCACAACCCATCCTCCTGCACAACCCATCCATCTTCAGTAAAACACCCATCCACCGTCACCACCCATTCACAGGTACAACCACCCATCCACCTGCATCACCACCCATCCACATGCACCACAACCCATCCACCTGCACCACCACCTATCCACCTGCACCACCATCCATCCACCTGCATCACCACCCATCCACATGCACCACCACCCATCCACATGCATCACCACCCATCCACCTGCACCACCACCCATCCACCTGCACCACCACCTATCCACCTGCACCACACAAATCCAACTGAACCACCCACATCCACCTGCACCACCACCCATCCAACTGAACCACGTCCCATCCACCTGCACCACCCACCATACATCTGCACCACACACCATCCACCTGCGCCACCCACCCTCCCACCCACTTGCGCCATCCACCCACTTCCATGACCCACCCACCTGGATCACCCGTCCTCCTTCACCACCCATCCACCTGCACAACCCATTCAACAAACACCACGCATCCACCACCACCCACCCACCTGCACCACACACGCCCCTGCGCCACACACCTGCCTGCACTACCACTTTACCTGCACCTCTCATTGACATGCACCACTCATCCACCTGCATTACTCATCCACCTGCACCACCTATCATCCACCTGCACCACCTATCATCCACCTGCACCACTCGCCCCCCCCCCCTGCGCCACCCACCCACCAACCTGCACCACTCATCCACCCACACACTATTCATCCACCCACACACCTGCACGACCCTTTCACCTGCACCACCACCCATCCACCAGCACCACCCATTTACCTACATCACCCAACCTCCTGTACCACCATCCATCCACCTGCATCACCACCCATTCACCTGCACCTCCACCCAACAGCCTGCACCTCCACCCAACAGCCTGCACCACCACCCATCCACCTGCACCACCACCCATCCACCTACACCACCACCCATCCACCTACACCACCACCCATCCACCTACACCACCAACCATCCACCTACACCACCAACCATCCACCTACACCACCGATCATCCACCTACACCACCCGCCATCCACCTGCACCACCTTCCCACCTACCCACCCACCTGTGCCAGCGACCCATCCACCGGCACAACCCACCGACCCACCTGCACAACCCATCCTCCTACACAACCCATCCATCTTCAGTAAAACACCCATCCATCTGCACCACCCAGCTGTCTGCACCAACACCCATCTGCCTGCACTGCCACCTATCTACCATCACCACCCATTCACAGGTACAACCACCCATCCACCTGCATCACCACCCATCCACATGCACCACCACCCATCCACCTGCATCACCACCCATCCACCTGCATCACCACCCATTCACAGGTACAACCACCCATCCACCTGCATCACCACCCATCCACATGCACCACCACCCATCCCCATGCACCAACACCCATCCACCTGCATCACCACCCATCCACCTGCACCACCACCCATCCACCTTTTTTTTTTTTTTTTTATGCGAGGAAGAAGGAACCAAAGGCCATGAGCCCGCAGTAACAGTTCCCTCCAAGAGAAAAACAAAATACAATAGAGAGCCAGATTCAAGATCCGATCATTTTGAGATGCCTGGACACACTGCGTTTGAAAGACTGGAGATCATAGGCAGCAGGAAATACAGACAGAGGGAGACAGTTCCAGAGCTGACCTGTTGCATAAATGAAAGACTGGGAGTAACGGTTAACTCTTGCATTAGAGAGTTGGACAGAAAAGGGATGAGAGTTTGCTGCCAGACGGGTGCTACGCGCCCGTCGTAGAGGTGGAGGAATGCAAGCAGACAGTTCAGAGGAGCAGTGACCATTAAAGTAGCGATAGAAAAGAGATAAAGATGCAACAGTGCGGCGAAGCGACAGAGGTTGAAGGGAGTCAGTAAGAGGAGGAGAGTTAATGAGACGAAAAGCCTTTGACTCCACCCTATTGAGAAGAGCTGTATGTGGGGAGCCTCCCCACACATCACCTGCATCACCACCCATCCACATGCACCACCACCCATCCACATGCATCACCACCCATCCACCTGCACCACCACCCATCCACCTGCATCACCACCCATCCACCTGCATCAACACCTGTCTCACCACTTACCCACCTACCCACCTTCAGTGCCCATCCACCTGCATTACACACCCACCTACACCACCTACCTGCACCACCCATCCACCCACTCAGCTGGACCACCCATGCACTTCCACCACCCATCCACCTGCACAACCCATCTACTTACACCACCCACCCACTCGTCTGATCACCCACCCCCCCTTACCACCCGCCCCCCCTTACCACCCGCCCCCCCTTACCACCCGCCCGCTTGCACCACCAATCCTCCTGCACCACACATCCTCCTGCACCACCCATCCACCTGCACCACCCGCCTGCACCACCCACACAACCGCCTGCACCATCCACCTACCCACTGGCACCACCCACCCACCCACTTGCACCAGCATCCATCCACCCACCCACCTGCATCGCCCACCATCCATCCATTTGCACTACCCACCCACCTGCATCGCCCACCATCCATCCATTTGCACTACCCACCCACCTGCATCACCCACCCTTTCTTCCACCTGCACCACTCACCCTCTCTTCCACCTGCTCCACCCAGCCACTTCCACAACGCACCCATCTGCATCAACCATATACCTGCATTACCCATCCACCTACACCACCCAACCACCTGCACAACTCATCCATCTACACCACCCATCCACCTGCCCCACCCACCCAAATGCACCACCTATCTACCTGCGCCACCCACCATCCACCTGGACCACCCACCATCCACCTGCACCACCCAGCATCCACTTGCACCACCAACCAACCTGTACCACCAAACCACCCACCTGCACCACCCAACCGCCTGCACCACCCAATCGCCAGCATCACCACCAAACCACCTCCACCATCACCCAACCACCTGTACCACCCACCATCCACCTGCACCACCTACGTCCATCACCCACCCACCTATATCTCCAATTCTCCTGCACTACCCACCCACCCACCTGGACCACCCACCCACTTCCACCACCCATCCACCTGCCCAACACCTACACCACCCAATCATCTAGACCACACTCATCTGACCACCAACTCGTTTGCACCACCCACCCATTTGACCATCCACTCACTTGCAACCCCCCTTGCTTGCACCACCCACTCACTAGCGTCACCCACCCGTGAGCACCACCCATCCACCTGCACCACCTATTCATCTGTACGTCCACCACCCACCCATCCACTCACCCATCCACATGCACCGCCAACCCACCCATATGCTCCACTCACCATCCACCTGCACCACCACCCATCCACCAGCACCACCGCCCATCCACCTGCACCACCACCCATCCACCAGCACCACCGCCCATCCACCTGCACTAACCACCATCCATCATCACACAGCATCTACCTGCACCATCCACCCACCAACACCACCCACCCACCCATCTGCACCACCAACCCACTTGCACCAGCATCCATCCACCCACCAACACCACCCACTCACCCATCTGCACCACCAACCCACTTGCACCAGCATCCATCCACCCACCTGCCTATATCACCCATAAACCTGCACCACCCACCATCCACCTGGATCCCTCCTCACCCATATGCATTTCCCACCCACTTGCATCACTCACCCACCTACATCACCCACCCTTCCTCCCACCTGCACCATCCTCACACTTTCAACACCCACCCACCAGCAACAGCTATCTGTTTACACTACCCATCCACGTACACCACCCATCCATCTACACCACCCATCCACCTACACCACCCATCCACCTACACCACCCACCCACCTGCACCACCTACCCACCTGCACCACCTACCCACCTGCACCATCCACCCACCTGCATCACTCACCCACCTGCACCTCCCACCCACCTGCACCTCCCACTCATCCACACTCCTGCACCACACACCCCCACCCACCCACCTGCAACACCCATCCATCCACACCAGCATCCATCCACCTGCTCCACCACCCATTTACCTGCATCACCACCCATTTACCTGCATCACCACCCATTTACCCCTGCACCACCACCCATTTACCTGCACCACCACCCATTTACCTGCACCACCACCCATCCACCTGCAACACCACCCATCCACCTGCAACATCCACCATTCACCTACAGCACTCACTATCCACCGGCACCTCTCACCATCCACCTGCAGCACCCACCTAACCACCTACACACCTGGACCACACACCCACTTCCACCACCCACTCACCTCCATCACCCATCCGCCTACATTACCCACCCACCTACACCACAAACATACCTGTACCACCCACCTACCTGCACTACCCACCTCTCTGGCCACCACCTGCCTCCACCACCCATCCACTTGCACCATCCATCCACATGCACCACCCATCAACCTGCACCACCCATCAACCTGCACTACCCACCCACCTGTACATCCACCATCAATCTGCACCACCCGCCATCCACCTCCACCACCTACCCACCTGCACCACCTATTTACCTGTACATCCACCATCCACCCACACCACCGACCCACTCGCCTGCAACACCCACCTGCAACAACCACCCACCCACCTGCACCAGCCACCAGTCACCCACCTGCACCAGCCATTCACATGTACATCCTCCATCAGTCTGCACCACCCGCCATCCACCTGCACCACCCGCCATCCACCTGCACCACCCATCTACCTTCACCACCCATCCACCTTCACCACCCATTCACCTGTACAACCACCATCAATCTGCACCACCACCCACAAACCTGCACCACCCATCCACCTGTACATCTACCATCAATCTGCACCACCTACCATCCACCTGCACCACCAATCCACCCTCACCACCTACCAACCTGCACCACCCATTTACCTGTACACCCACCATCCACCAACACCACCCACCCACTCACCTGCACCACCCACCACCCACCTGCACCAGCCACCTGCCCACCTGCACCAGCCACCCACCTGCACTACCTACCCATGCACCCACCCACTTGCACCACCCAGCAACCACCTGCACCACCACCCATCCACCTGCACCACCACCCATCCACCTGCACAACCCACCATCGATCTCCACCACCTGCCATCTACTTGCACCACCCGCATTCATATACACCACCTACCCATTTGCACCAGCATCCATCCACCCACCCTCTTGCACCAGCATCCATCCACCCTCCCTCTTGCACCAGCACACATCCACCCACCCACTTGCACCTGCACCCATCCACCCACCCACTTGCACCTGCACCCATCCACCCACCACCCACCCCTACACTGTCCACCACCCACCCACTTGCACCTGCACCCATCCACCCACCACCCACCCCTACACTGTCCACCACCCACCCACTTGCACTGCCAACTCACTCACCTGCACAACCCACCACCCACCCACCCTTCCACCCATCTGCACCACCCACCCACCTGCATCAGCCATCTTCCAACACCCCCCCCCCTACAGCACCCATCCACATACACCATCCATCTACATGCCCCACACACCCGCCTGTCCCACCCACCCACCCACCTGTACCACCCACTTACCTACAGCACCCATACACCTGCACCACCCACACACCTGCACCACCCACCATTCACCTGAACCACCCACCATTCACCTGAATCACCCACCATCCACCTGGACGACCCACCCACCCACCTGCATCACCCACCCTTCCACCCACCTGCACTATCCTCCCACTTCCACCACCCACCCATCTGCTACAGCCATCTGTTTTCATTACTCACCAATGTACACCACCCATCCACCTGCCCCACTCATCCAACTGCCCCACCCACTTGCCTACACCACCCACTTGCCTACACCACCCACCCGCCTGCATCACTCACCCTCCTGCATCTACCACCCACCCACCCTCCTGCACCTCCCTTCCACCCACCCTCCTGCATCTCCCTTCCACCCACCCTCCTGCACCTCCCTTCCACCCACCCTTCTGCATTTCCCTTCCACCCATCCTCCTGCACCTCCCTTCCACCCACCCTCCTCCACCACTCACCCGCCCACCCCCCTGCACTATCCATCCATCTGCATCACTACCCATCCACCTGCATCATCACCCATCCACCTGCATCACCACCCATCCACCCACACCACCACCCATCCACCTACAATACAGCACCCACCGTTCACCAGAAGCACTCACTGTCCACCAGCACCTCTCACCATCCACTTGCAACACCCACCTAACCACCCACACACCTGGACCACACACCCACTCACCTCCATAACCCATCCACCTACAAGGAGAGGGCCTATAAAAGGTACCGGAGCCAACCCACCCCTGAATCACATCTTTTATACGTTTCTGCCTGGAATCGTGCTAAGTCTGTTCTTCGCTCTGCTAAAAGTAATTTCATTCGTACTAAACGTTCTCAACTCTTTAACTCGAATTCTTCCCGCTCCTTCTGGCACCTTGCCAAAAACCTTTCTAACAACTTTGCCTCATCATCCTTCCCTCCTCTTTTCTACTCTGATGGCTCTGTAGCTATTTCTTCTACTGATAAAGCAGATCTCTTCTCTCAGACTTTCTCCTCCAATTCTACCTTAGACGATTCCAGTGCTGTTCCTCCATCACTTCCCCCCTCTGACTTCCTCATGGCTAACAGTAAAATTTCTTCAGCTAATGTATTTTCTGCCATCACAGGCCTTAATACTAATAAGGCATATGGGCCTGATGGAGTCCCTCCTGTTGTTCTCAAGAACTGTGCTTCTGTGCTTACACCCTGCCTAGGCAAACTCTTTCGCCTTTGCCTATCAACTTGTACCTTTCCTTCTTGCTAGAAGTTTGCCCTCATTCAGCCAGTCTCAAAGAAGTGTAACTATTCCCAACCCTTTAACTATCGTCCAATTGCTTTAACATTCTGTATCTCGAAAGTTTTTGAGTCTATTCTTAATAGTAAAATTTTAAAGCATCTTTCCTATCACAACCTTCTTTCTGATCGTCAGTATGGGTTCCGTCAGGGACGCTCCACAGGCGGTCTTCTCACCTACCTTTCAGACTCCTGGTCATCCTCCTTTCGGGACTTTGGGGAAAGCTTTGCCACTGCACTTGACATCTCAATGGCTTTCGATCGAGTCTGGCATAAATCTTTAATTTCCAAACTGCCCTCTTACGGTTTCTATCCTTCTATCTGTGTCCTCATCTATAGCTTCCTTTCTGGTCGTTCTGTAGCCGCTGTCGTAGACGGCCATCGTTCTTCTCCTATATCTATTAACAGTGGTGTTCCTCAAGGCTCTGTCCTATCACCAACCCTCTTCCTTTTATTCATCAATGACCTTCTAGGCTGTACATCTAACCCTGTCCACTCATACGCTGATGACTCCACCCTTCACCTTTCCATTCAATTTCCACAACGTCCATCTCAGCAGTTACTTCAACAAACAAGGGATGAGGCTATGGCACACCTAATGTCTGACTTGGCTCGTATCTCTGACTGGGGTAAAAATAATCTGGTTGTTTTTAATGCATCAAAGACTCAGTTTTTGCACCTGTCAACCCGACAAAATCTTCCACAGGTATACCCTTAATGTTTAATAATATTCAGCTTAATCTACATCGTCGTTGAATATGCTTGGGGTTTCATTTACTCGGGACATATCTTGGAAAGATTATATTACATCTCTTGTAAAATCAGCTTCCAAGAGATTGGGTGTGCTAAGCCGACTCCGTTCCTTCTTTACTCCTGCACAATTGTTGACTCTATACAGGGGTCTTATCCGCCCCTGCATGGAGTACAACTCTCATGTGTGGGGAGGCTCCCCATATACAGCTCTTCTCAATAGGGTGGAGTCAAAGGCTTTTCGTCTCATTAACTCTCCCTCTCTTACTGACTTCCTTTAACCTCTGTCTCTTCGCCGCACTATTGCATCTTTATCTCTTTTCTATCGCTACTTCAATGGTCACTGTTCCTCTGAACTGTCTGCACGAATTCCTCCACCTCTACGACGGGTGCGTAGCACCCGTCTGGCAGCAAACTCTCACCCCTTTTCTGTCCAACACCCTGATGCAAGAGTTAACCGTTACTCCCAGTCCTTCATTTATGCAACAGGTCAACTCTGGAACTGTCTCCCTCTGTCTGTATTTCCTGCTAGCTATGATCTCCAGTCTTTCAAACGCAGCGTGTCCATGCATCTCGAAATTAATGGATCTTGAATTTGGCTCTCTCTTGTATTTTGTTTTTCTCTTGGAAGGAACAGTTTTGCGGGCTCGTTGCCTTTAGTTCCTTCTTCCTTACATAAAAAAAAAAAAAAATCCCCACCCACATACCTGCACCTCACACCTACCAGCACCACCCACCTTTTCTGACCACCAGCACCACCCATCCACTTGCACCACCCACCCACCTGCACCACCCACCCACCTGCACCAGCCATTTGCCTGTACATCCACCATCAGTCTGCACCACCCGCCATCCACCTGCACCACCCATCCACCTTCATCACCTACCCACCTGCACCACCCATTTACATGTACATCCACCACCCACCTGCACCACCCACCATCGACCTGCACGAGCCTCCCACCCACCGGCACCAGCCACCTACAAACCCAGACACCCACCCACCTGCACCAGCCACCAGCCACACACCTCCACTACCCACCCAGCTGCACCACCCACCATCCCACGCACCCACCCACTTGCACCACCCACCATCCACCTGCGTCACCACCCATTCGCTTGCACCACAGTCCACCCACCTGCACCACCCACCATACACTTGCACCACCAACCTTCCACTTGCATCACTGCCCATCCACCTGCACCACCCACCTAGCTGCACCACCCATTCACCTGTACAACCTATTCACCTGTACATTCACCTGCACCACCCACCCACCTACATCACCTGCATCCCCACCTATCCACCTGTAACACACACCGACCCACCTGCACTACCCACCGACCCACCTGCACCAACCACCGACCCATCAGCACCACCCATCATCCACCTGCACCATCCACTATCCACCTACCTGTACTATCCACCCACCGATTTACCCACCCACTTACACGACCCACCATCCACCTGCATCACCACCCATTCACCTGCATCATCACCCATTCACCTGCACCACCCACCTGCCTACACCTCCCATATACCTGCACCACCCATCTACCTCACGACCCTCAATCAGCCTGGAACACCCACCCACCTGCATCGCCCACCACCCAATCACCTGCATCATCCACCCTTCCACAACCTGCAACACTTACCCACCCACGTACCTGCACCACCCATCCTCCAGCATCACAACCCACCCACCTGCACCATCACCCATCCACCTTCATCACCAACACCCATCCACTTACAACACCCAACCATCCACCTGCTCCACCCACCCAACCATCCACCTGCCTGGACCACACACCCACTTCCACCACCCACTCACCAGCATTACCCACCCACCTGCACAACTCAGATGCCTACACCACCTATCCACCTTCACCACCCACCCTTTTGACCAC
>NC_136954.1:8118072-8288072 GCF_032717465.1 Coenobita brevimanus
CTCACAATAAACTGGTGGAGTGTGTACACAGACTGGAGATGGCCTTCCAGAATGAGATTGATGAAATAAAGAAGCAGATGCACTTGCAGAAGGAAGAAATAGAAAAACTAGGAAGGGAGGTCAACAAGAAAGACACAACCATATGTGAATTAACAGTGGAAGTGAGTACACTTAGGAGGAAAATGAGTGAAATGGCAAGTACAGTAGTCAACCACGAGAGTATTATGGAAGAGTTAAAAAATGATACAGAGACAATTAGGCAAGTAAGCAGTCTTATAGACCAGAGCAGTGGTATTGAGGAAAAGATAACACAGGTGAATGAAGCTGTGCAAAGCTACAAAAATGATGTGTAGACCACGTATGCTGAAATGGTGAAAGTAAAGAAAGACTTAGAAACAAGGGTGGAAGAAAAATGCATTAAAAAGGAAGTGAAAAGAATAATCCAAAACAATCCAAAGTTAGTCAGAGATTCAGTAGATATCAACAAATCTATAGTAATCACTGGTATAGAAGAGGAAGAAGTAATATACAAGATCTCAAGAGACAAAAATGAGATGGCAAATGTAATGAGTCTATTGAAAGAAGTATCAGAGGAAATCTGTAGTAAAGACATTGAGGAACACAAAAGGTTAGGGAAATACGAGAAAAGCAAGTCAAGACCTCTAAAGGTAACTTTCCAGAGTGTAAACACCGTGGAGGAAATACTAAAAAATGCAAAGAATCTTATGGAAAAAGAGGAGTTCAAAAATGTATGGATAAAAGATGCCTAACACAAGAGGAACTGGAATTACTGAAAGAGAAGAGGGAGGAAGCAAAAACAAAAAATGAGCGAAGATCAGAAGAAGAGAAGAACACATTTTATTACAAAGTAATAGGATTGCAGGTACGAAAGTGGTACATAACCAGGAGGGAATAAAAAGGGGGAAGGTAGTAGAACCATGTCATCACAAGTATATAAACAAGATGATTAAGTTGTACTCAAATGTGGATGGAATGGTATCTAAATTATTAGAGATGAATGATTGTCAGAGAAAATGAACCACATATAATATGCCTAACTGAAACAAAACTAACACCAAGGATATCAAATGACATACTAAACTTAGAGGAATATAATATATGGAGAAGAGATAGAAACTTAAAAAAAGGAGGAGGAATTATAATATTAAGAGAAATCTAAAAGTCAATGAAATAAAACTAGATATACCCCCACAAGTAGAACTGATTGCAGTAGAGATCAACACATCTGAAGGGAAAGTACGTGTAGCCAGTTTGTACATGCCACCCAGATCAAACACATGGGAAAGAGACGAATATGAGGACCTGGCAGAGAGTACAATTCAGAGTTTAAGAGCATTACTACATAAAATGGAAGAGAAATCGGAAAGAATTATACTAACTGGAGATTTTAATACAAATATAAACTGGAATACTCTAGATATAATAAGCCAAGAAAGCTGTTGGGACCAAAAGCTCCTGGATCTCGTGCAAGAGTTTTTCCTAACGCAACATGTGAGGGAAACCACCAGAAAAAGAGGACTCGATGTACCTTCAATGCTAGATCTCATATTTACTAGGCAAGAAAATGATATTGACAGTTTAATATATCACCCTCCACTTGGCAAAAGCGACCATGCAGTACTGAATTGCAACTTCAGGATAGCATAACGTAGTTAACAGCAATGAAAGTTACAAAAAGAGCCTAAACTATAAAAAGGGAAATTATCATGACCTAAAGAAGTATTTCTTAGAAGTTGACTGGGAAAATGAGCTTTGAGGACAAGATTTAAATGCTGTATATAAAAAAATTCTGTGAATATTTTGAAATAGGAGTCCAGAAGTACATCCCACAACACAAAGAAGCAGATATGAAAATACAGAAATGGTTCAATACAGAATGTAAAAAATCAAAAGCAAGAAGGAATTTGTTGTGGAATAGATACAGAAGACTCAATTGTGAAAGGGCATATAAAATTACAAACAGGCAAGAAATTATTATACAAGAATAAGGAGGGAAGCCCAAAAACAGTTTAAGGAGGATATCATAAATAAAAGTAATGATCAACCGAAGCTATTTTACAGCTACATCAGAAGCAAAACCAAAGTAAAAGATATAATACAATCCATTACGGACGAGGGAATCACCTATACACAAGATAAAGATGTTTGTGAAGCACTAAATAAGAATTTCCAATCAGTTTTTACAGAAAAAAAAAAAAAAATTGAGAGGGACTATGTGGAACATGCACGCTCACACATACTACCAGATATACAAATATCAGAAAAAGTAATACAGGAGGAGTTAAGTAACTTAGACAGAGGAAAAGCAAATGGTCCTGATGAAATTTCATGTTGGGTGCTACGAGACTGGCAAAGGAGTTAAGTAAACCATTATTTTTAATTTTCAAGAAATCCTTGAGTCAAGGTAAACTACCTGATATTTGGAAGAAAGCAAATATTGTCCCCTTATTCAAGAAAGAGAATAGACAAAATCCACTCAACTACCGACCAGGATCACTGACCAGTGTTGTAAGCAAGGTATTAGAAAAGCTTATAAGAAAAGCATGGGTAAATCATCTAGAAGAACACAATATGATAACAGAAAGACAGTTTGGTTTCAGAAAATGAAAATCATGTGTTACTAATCTGTTGAGCTACCATGACAGAGTAACAGACACAATACAGGAAAGAGAAGGATGGGTGGACAGTATCTTTTTAGATTTCAAGAAAGCATTTGACACAGTACCATGCCAAAGACTTTTATGGAAACTGTACTATCGAGGAGGAATTCGAGGCAAACTGTTTTGTTGGATGCAAGATTTTCTCATAAAAAGAGAAATGAGAACAGTACTAAGGGGAAACTACTCATCATGGAAAGAAGTGACTAGTGGAGTACCACAGGGCTCAGGGCTGGCACCAGTCATGTTTTTAGTGTATATAAATGATATAGACAGTAACACTGGAAATGAAAGCTATCTAAATATGTTTGCAGATGATGCAAAAATACAAAGGAGAATTACCAACACAGACTCTTGTAAAGAGCTACAAGAAGAATTAAATAAACTTCATGAATGGAGTAATACATGGCAAATGGAATTCAATGTGGACAAGTGTCATGTAATCAAGTTTGGTAAAAGCGGAAAAAGACCTGATTGGGATTATACGTTAGGAAATGAAACCCTACACACATCAGAAAGAGAGAAGGATCTAAGTGTGATCATCAATAACAGACTATCTCCGGCTGACCACATCAGCGAGAAGGTACGGAACATGTATACACTGCTTGCAAATATGAGAATAGCATTCACATACATAAATGAAGACATGCTAAGAAGGATAATAACATCATTCATCAGACCAACCCTGGAGTATGCATCAGTAGTCTGGAGTCCTTATCTCAAAAAACACAGAGACAAGATTGAAAAAGTTCAAAGGGCCGCTACAAGATGGATACCAAGCTTAAGGGATCTAAGCTACGAAGAAAGACTAAGTAAACTGAATCTACCAACACTACAGGAGAGAAGGAAAAGAGGTAACTTGACAATGCTACATAAATGCATATCAGGGAAGGAGAAAATAGACATAAATGATTACTTAACATATGGGGGAAGCATCAGCACTGCAAAAAACTGCATAAGAAGAGAGGTGATAAAGACGTGAGGAAATTCAGTTTCCCAAACAGAGCAATTGGTCAGTGGAATGCACTACCGAATGAAATAGTGTGTCCCAGAACAGTTCACAAATTTAAGGATATGTACGATAAATATGGTTTAAGACACGGGACAGTACGAGCTTGACTCATTCCTCTAAAGATACAATTAGGTAAGAACAATTAGGTAAGAACAAAGAGAGAGAGAGAGAGAGAGAGAGCAGCCTCCCAGCCCAGCTCAGCAGCCTCCCAGCCAAGCCCAACTGAACCAAGCAGCCTCCTAGCCAAGCCCGGCTGAGCCCAGCAGCCTCCCAGCCAAGTCCAGCTCAGCGCAGAAATCTCCCAGCCCAGCCCAGCTCAGCCCAGCCCAGCTTAGCAGCCTCCCAGCCAAGCCAAGCTCGGGTCAGCAGCCTCCCAGCTAAGCCAAGCCCAGCTCAACTTAGCTCAGCAGCGTCCCAGCCAAGCCCAGCTCAGCTTAGCTCAGCTCAGCTCAGCTCAGCAGCCTCCCAGCCAAGCTAAGCCCAGTCCAGCCATGCTTAGCAGACACTAAGTCATGTCAAGCCAATCCCAGCTCAGCAGCCTCCCAGCTCAGCCAAGCCCAGCTCAGCAGCCTCCCAGCCAAGCTAAGCCCAGCCCAGCCCAGCCTAGCCCTGCTCAATAGTCTCCAAGCCAAGCCAAACCCAGCTCGGCAGTCTCCCAGCCAAGTGCACCCCAGCAGCCTCCCAGCCCAGAACAGTAGCTTCTCAGCCAAACCCGACCAAGCCAAGCAACCGCCCAATCCAACTCAGCCCAGACCAACACGGCCTAGCAGCCGCTTAACCTGGCCTAGTAGCCACCCAGCCCTGCTCTGCCCTGCCAAGACCAGTAGCTCCCCAGCCCAGCTCAGTGCTGCCCAGGAGCCTCCTAGACCAGCCCAGCCTAACCTAGCAGTCTCCCAGCCCAGCCCAGCCCAACCCAGCTCAGCTCAACAGCCTCCTAGCCCAGCCCAGCCTAACCTAGCAGTATCCCAGCTCAGCCCAGCCCAACCCAGCTCAGCTCAACAGCCTCCCAGCCATGCCAAGACCAGCAGCATGGCCCAGCAGCCTCCCAGCCCAGCCCAGCAGCCTCCCATCTGAACCCAACCCAAACTAGCAGCCTCCCAGCCACACCCACCCCAGCGGCCTCCCATTCAAACCCACCCCAGCAGCCTGGACAAAGCAGGTTTCGACAGGGCAAGCCTGGACAAGCCTGGGCAGGGCAGGGCAGGCCTGGGCAGGGCAGGGCAGGCCTGGGCAGGGCAGGGCAGGCCTGGGCAGGGTTTGGCTGGGCTGGGCTGGGCTGGTTTGGGCAGGGCAGGGCAGGGCAAGCCTAGGCAGGGCATTGCAGGCCTGAGCATGGCAGAATAAGCTTTGGCAGGGCAATGCAGTCCTGGGCAGGCAGGGCAGAGAAGGCCAGGCATGAGCAGGGCAGGGCAGGCCTGGGCAGGGCAAGGCAGGCCTGAACTAAGCAGATCTGGGGAGGGCAGGGCAGGGCAGGTAGGGCTGGGCTGGTATAGGCAGGGCAGGGTACGGCTGGGCTGGGATAGGCAGGGCAGGGTACGGCTGGGCTGGACTGGGCAGGGTAATGCTGGGCAGGGCAATGCAAGGCCGGGCTGGGCTGGCCTGGACAAGCCTTGGCAGGGCAAGGGAGGCCTGGGCAAGGCAGGGCTGGACAGACCAGGGCAGGGCTGGACAGACCAGGGCAGGGCAAGGTAGACCTGGACAGGTCAGGGTAGACCTGGACAGGTCAGGGTAGATCTGGGCAAGGTAGGGCAGGGCAAGCCTGGGCAGGGCATTGCAGGCTTGAGCATGGCAGAACAGGCTTTGGCAGGGCAGGGAAGGACAGGCATGAACAAGGCAGGTCTTGGCAGGGCAGGGCAGGCCTGGGCAGGACAGGACAGGGCAGGCCTGGACAAGCCTGGGCAGGCCTGAGCATGGTAGGGCAAGGCAGACCTGGGCAGGGCAGGGCATGCCTGAGCAGGGCAGGGCAAGCCTGGGCAGGGCGTGGCAGCCCTTGGCATGGCAGGGCAGGCCTTGGCAGGGCAATGCAGGCTTGGGCAGGGCAGAGCAGACCTGGGCAGGTCAGGGCAGGGCATGCGTGGGAAGGGCTGGCCTGGGCAGTGCAGGGCAGGGCAGGCCTGGGCAGGCCTGGGCTGGGTAATGTACAGTAGGACTGGGCAAGGCAGGGCTGGGCTGGGATGGGATGGGTAGGCCTTGGCAGGGCATGCCTGAGCAGGGCAGGCCTGGACAAGCCTGGGCAGGGCAGGGCTAGCCTGGGCAGGGCAGGGCTAGCCTGGGCAGGGCAGGGCTAGCCTGGGCAGGGTGAGGCGGGCCTGGGCAGGGTGAGAGGGCAATGCAGGCCTGGGCAAGGCAGGGCATGCCTGGGCAGGGCAGGGCATGCCTGGGCAGGACAGGGCATCCCTGGGCAGGGCATTGCAGGCCTGAGCATGGCAGAATAAGCTTTGGCAGGGCAATGCAGTCCTGGGCAGGCAGGGCAGGGAAGGCCTAGGCAGGGCTGAGCTAAGCAGACCTGGGCAGGGCAGGGCAGGCAGGGCTGGGCTGGGATAGGTAGGACAGGGTAGGGTAGGGCTGGGGTGGGCTGGGCTGGACTGGGCAGGGCGGGGCAAGGCTGGCCTGGCCTGGCCTGGCCTGGCCTGGACAGGACAGGACAGGCTTGGGAAAGCCTGGGCAGGTCAATGCAGGCCTAGGCAGGGCTGGACTGACCTGGGCAGGGCAAGGTAGACCTGGGCAGGGCAGAGTAGACCTGGGCAGGGCAGGGTAGACCTGGACAGGTCAGGGTAGACCTGGGTAAGGTAGGGGAGGGCAAGCTCGGGCAGGGCATTGCAGGCTTGAGCACGACAGAACAGGCTTTGGCAGGGCAGTGCAGGCTTGGCAAGGCATTGCAGTCCTGGGCGGACAGGGCAGGGAAGGCCAGGCATGAGCTCGGCAGGCCTGGGCAGGGTAGACCTTAGCAGACCTAGGCAGGGTAGGGCAGGCAGGGCTGGATTGGGCTGGGCAGGGCAGGGTAGGGCTGGGCAGGGCAATGCTGAGCTGGGCAGGGCTACGCTGAGCTGGGGTAGGCTCGGCTGGCCTGGACAGGGCAGGCCTGGACAAGCCTGGGTAGGGCAGGGCAGGCCTGGGCAGGGCAGGGCAGGCCTGGGCAGGTCAATGCAGGCCTAGGCAAGGCAAGACAGACCTCGGCCTGGGCAGGGCATTGTTGGCTTGAGCATGGCAGAACAAGCTTTGGCAGGGCAATGCAGGCCTTGGCAAGGCAATGCAGCCCTGGGCAAGGCAATGCAGTCCTGGGCAGGCAGGGCAGTGAAGGCCAGGCATGAGCAGGGCAAGGTAGACCTGGGCAGGGCAGGGTAGACATGGACTGGGCAGGGTAGACATGGACAGGGCAGGGTAGACATGGACAGGGCGGGGTAGACATGGACAGGGCAGGGTAGACCTGGGCAAGGTAGGGCTGAGCAGGCCTGGGCAATGCAGGCAGGCCTGAGCAGAGCTGGACAGGGCTGGGTAAGGCTGGGCATGGCTGGGCCGAGCAGGGCAAGGCTGGCCAGGCCTGGCCTGGACACAGGAGGCTTAGACAGGACAGGCCTGGACAAGCCTGGGCAGGGCATTGCAAGCCTGAGCATGGCAGAATAGGCTTTGGCAGGGCAATGCAGTCCTGGGCAGGCAGAGCAGGGAAGGCCAGGCATGAGCAGGCCAGGGCAGGGCAGGCCTGGGCAGGGCAGGGAAGGCCTGGGCAGGGCTGGCCTGGGCAGGGCAGGGAAGGGTAGGGCAGGCCTGCCCAGGGCAAAGCTAAGCAGACCTGGGCAGGGCAGGGTAGGGCTGGGCTGGGCAGGTTTGGGGTGGACTGGGCAGGACAGGGGAAGGCTGGGCTGGGCTGGCCTGGCCTGGACAGGACAGGCCTGGACAAGCCTGGGCACGGCAGGGCAGGACAGACCCGGGCAGGGGAAGGTAGACCTAGGCAGGGCAGGGTAGACCTGGGCAAGGTAGGGCAGGGCAAGCCTGGGCAGGGCATTGTTGGCTTGAGCATGGCAGAACAAGCTTTGGCAGGGCAATGCAGGCCTTGGCAAGGCAATGCAGCCCTGGGCAAGGCAATGCAGTCCTGGGCAGGCAGGGCAGTGAAGGCCAGGCATGAGCAGGGCAAGCCTGGGCAGGGCAAGCCTGGGCAGGGCAAGGCAGGCCTGGGCAGGGCAGGGCAGAGCTAAGCGGACCTGGGCAGGGTAGGGCAGGCAGGGCTGGGCTGGGCTGGGCAGGGCAGGGTAGGGCTGGGCAGGGCAGGGTAGGGCTGGGCAGGGCAGGACACGGCTGGGCTAGGCTGGGCTGGCCTAGACAAGCCTTGGCAGGGCAGGGCAGGACAGACCTGGACAGGGCAAGGTAGACCTGGGCAGGGCAGGGTAGACCTGGGCAGGGCAGGGTAGACCTGGACAGGGCAGGGTAGACCTGGACAGGGCAGGGTAGACTTGGACAGGGCAGGGTAGACCTGGACAGGGCAGGGTAAACCTGGGCAAAGTAGGGCAAGGCAGGGCAGGAATGCCTAGGTAGGGCAGAGCAGGCCGGGCAGGACAGGGCGGAGCAGGGCAAGCCTGAGCAGAGCTGGACAGGGCAGAGTAGGCTGGGCTGGACTGGGCTGAGCAGGGCAAGGCTGGGCTGGGCTAGCCTGGACAAGCCTCGGCAGGACAGGACAGGGTGGATCAGGTGTGGGTAGGGCAATGCAGGCCTGGGCAGGCAGGGCAGGGTTGGGCTTGGCTGGGCTGGGTAATGCTGGGCTGGGCTCGGCTTGTTTGGACAGGGCAAGCCTGGGCAGGATAGGGCATGCCTGGGCAGGGCAGGGCAAGCCTGGGCAGGGCATTGCAGGCCTGAGCATGGCAGAATAGGCTTTGGCAGGGCAATGCAGGCCTTGGCAAGGCAATGCAGTCCTGGGCAGGGCAAGGCAGGGAAGGGCAGGCCTGGGCAGGGCAAGGCAGGCCTGGGCAGGGCAGGGAAGGTTAGGGCAGGACAGGGCGGACCTGGGCAGGGCAGGCAGGGCTGGACTGGGATGGGCAGGGCAGGGTAGGGCTGGGCTGGGCCGAGTAGTGCTGGGCTTGGCAGGGCAGGGCAAAGCTGGGCTGGCCTGGACATGGCAGGCTTGGACAGGGCAGGCCTGGTTAAGCCTAGGCAGGGCAGGGCAGGGCTGGCCTGGGCAGGGCAGGGCAAGCCTGGGTAAGTCGATGCAGGCCTGGGTAGGGCAATGCGGGTCTGGGCAGGACAGGGCAATGTTTGGCTGGGGTGGGCTGGGCTGGTTTGGATAGGGCAGGGCTGTGGTGGACTGGGCTGGGCAGGACAGGGCAGGGAAGAGCTGGGCAGGGCAGGGCAGGGCATGGCAGGCCTGAGCAGCGCAGGCCTAGACAAGCCTGAGCAGGGCGGGGCAGGGTAGGGTTGGCCTGGATAGAGCAGGCCTGGGCAGGGTTGACCTTTGCAGGGCTAGGCTGGGCTGGGCTGGGCTGGGCTGGGCTGGGCTGGGCAGGGTAGGGCAGGGCAAGGCTGGGCTGGGCTGGACAGAGGAGGGCAGGGCTGGCCTGGGCAGAGGAGGGCAGGGCTGGCCTGGGCAGAGGAGGGCAAGGCTGGGTTAGCCAGAGGAGGGTAATGCAGGGCTGTGCTGGGAAGGGCAGGGCACAGTTGGGCCGGGGAGGCCAGGGCAGGGTAGGGCTGGGAGGGGGATGGCAGGGCAGGGCAGAGCAAGGCAGGGCTGAGAGACTGCAGGTCTGGACTGGGCATTACAGGGCTGGATGGGTTGCTGGACTGGGCTTGACAGCTGTAGAATTGGGCAAGGCAGGGTGGAGCAGGCTGCTGGGTCGGGCTGGACATGGCAGGGCAGGGCAATGCTGGGCTGGGTAGGGCAGGGCAGTGGTGCACTGGGCTGGGCCGGGCAGGGCAGGGGAGGGCCGATCCGGGCAGGGCGGGGGAGGGCCGACCCGGGCAGGGCAGAGGAGGGCTGATCTTGGCAGGGCAGGGGAGGGCCGACCCGGGCAGGGCAGGGCAGGGTTGTGACTGGGCAGCAGGGCAGGGCTGGGCCACTGTTGGGTTGGACCGGGCTGGGTTGGGTATGGCAGGGCTGGATATGGAAGCTGGGCTGAGTGGCTGCAGGGCTTGGCAGGGCAGGGCTGGGCGGTTGCTTGGCTGGGCAGGGCTGGGTGGCCACTCTGCCGGGCTGAGCAGGGCAGGGCCGGGAGACTGCTGGTTTGGGCGGCTGCTTGGTTGAACTGGGTAGGATAGGACAAGGCCGGGTTGGTGGATGCAGGGTTGGGCTGAGCGGCTGCACGGCAGAGCTTGGCCGAGTGGCTGCAGCACTTGGCAGGACTGAGTGGCTGCTGGGCTGGGCAGGGCTTGACAGGGCTGGGCGGTTGCTGGGCTAGGCAACCACTTTGCCAGGGTGGGAGGTTGCTGGTCTGGACGGCTGCTAGTTTGGACTGGGCTGGGCTAGCCTAGGCTGGGCTTTGTGGGACAGGGCAGGACTGGGTTCTGCTGGGCAGGGCAGGGCTGGGCGGCTGCTAGGACGGGCTTGGAAAAGCAGGGCTGGGCACAGTAGGGCTTGGCAGGGTAGAGTAGTGCATGGTCAGGTTGGGCAGTGCAGGGCTGGGTAGGGCAGGGCTGGGCGACTATTGGACTGGGCTAGGCAGGGCTGAATGGGCTGCTGGACCAGGCTGGGCATCTGTAGAACTGGGCAAGGCAGGGCTGAGCGAGGGCTGGGCAGGACTGGGCATCGCAGAGCTGGGTGGATGCTGGGCCGGGCTGGGCAGGGTAGAGGTGGGTGGCTGCTGCCCTGGGCTGGGCAGGGCAGGACTGGACAACTACGTGGCCGGGCTGGGCTGGGCAGGAAAGTGTTGTTGGGCAGCTAATTGGCCATGCTTTGAAGGGCAGGGAAGGGATACTGCTCGTCTGGGCAGGGCAGGGCTAAGCTGGGGCAGGGCAGGGCTGGACTGGGCAGGGCCAGGCAAGGCAGTACAGGGCTTGGCTGGGTGGCTGCTGGACTGGTCAGGGCCGGGTGGGGTAGGGCAGGGCAGGCCGAGGCAGTGCCGGGCCGGCCGAGCCAGGCAGGGCAGGGCTTTTATTGATTTTTCTAAAGCATATGATGTAATGCCAAGTTATAAATTGTTTATGATTCTAAAGCACTTGGGTTGCGGAATGGTAATGCTGGTAGCTATAATTGCAATGTATCGTATAACAGAGAGCATTTTGGGATGTGCAGTTATCACTTCTACCGTTGGAGTAAGGCAGGGTTTGTCCACATCATGTCTTTTATTTATTATATATGTTGATGAGTTAATAAAAACGATGGACAGATGTGAACCTGACCCATTTATAGAATGGTTGCACAAATTGTTGTTCATGGACGATACGGTGTTATTATTCACGACTAGGACGAATATGTTAAAGAAATTTGGTATATAAAAGGAATTTTGTGATGAATATGGAATGAGGATTAATGAAGCTAAAACTATTTTTTTTTTTTTTTGTACTAAACGGTGAACCTGGAGACACGGAGCCGGTGCAGTGGATGGGCTGGTGGTGGAACACTGTACTAGCTATGTGTATTTAGGGACTCCATTCACTTGTGACGGTTCGGTGTCGTCTGCTGTGAAAATGCATGTGCAGAACAAATTATGGCATGTGTTAAAATTTGTCTTCTTTATTCGAAAAAACGATGATATTCCTTTTATTGTAAAACATCTTTTTGTTCGATGCGGCCCTTATGTCCTCACTGTTGTATGGCTGCTAGTCTTGGGTAGGCGCCGATTTAAAACCAGTCACTAAACTGTACAACTGGGCAATGCAATGCGTGTGAAACTTTAAACTCACATTTCAAAGTACAGTCGTCAAACTTTCCACCTGGGCCACCCAGCTGCCAGAGGTGGGTAACGGGAGCTGGCAACAGTGTATATGTTTGTTCGTGTGTACATGCTCGAAGAAAGTTCGGATCATCAACTCTCGTCTTCCGTAGTGAACCTCAGCCAGAGTTCATCCCAATATTCAGTAGTAAATTTTTAGCCGACAGAATTTCAAAGGAACTTCTTGAAAGTATTGGATAATGCAAGTATTGAAAACAATAAGTAAAATAATCTAAAAGATCACATCTTTACATATATTACAAATTTATAAACGTATTCTTTTTCGTGATAAACCCATGGCTCATCACTTAATCATTACGTTGATCACTGTGCTTGCAAACACGGCAATTGTTTTGATAGTTCATATATATTAAGTAGCTCTCCCACCGGCTAAACCAGGTGCAGGAATCCGGTCGCATGGAATTGTTGTGTGCCACTGGTTGCACGGACCAAGGCCAGATAAGAATAGTATAATATATATTGTTGTATTATATACAATAGTATATATATTTATATCATCATATATATTACCGTATTATAAAATTAATGTAGTCATATTATAAAGGAGGGTTGTTGTGTGGATGTGGATGTGATAGGAAGCGTTAGGAGGAATACACTGCGGTGGTTTGGCCATGTGGAGAGGATGGAGGGTGAAAGACTGACGAAGAGAGTGTATGTGAGTGAGGTGGAGGGGAGCCGAGGATGAGATAGTGGGATGGGGTGGAGAGGTATATGAGGGAGGGGGGTGTGAGTTGGGAGCAGGGCAGTGAAATGGCGGGGGACAGGGCGACGTGGAGGCGATTTGTTTGTGGCCACCCCGAACGGGCTTGAGGCATCTGGCAATAGATAGATAGATAGATAGATAGATATTTGGCCTAGGTCAGCATGATCTGTGGCATACAGTTTCTGTGCGACCAGATTCATGCAACTGGCTGAGCCGATGGGAGAGCCGCTTTACTCCTGAGACATTTTTTTCCCCACCCAACTCCGTACCCAGCCATCTATGGAATGAACTCTGACTCCAACGGAGGTTCGCTACGGACGAAAAGAGTTGATGATCCGAACTTTCGTCGAGCATGTACACACGAACAAACAGATACACTGTTGCCAGCACCCATTACCCACCTCTCGCGGCTGGGTGGCCCAGGTGGAAAGTTTGGCCACTGTACAAGTAATTAATACGGTAGAATTTTAAACCGATAATTTTTATAGTCTTATAGGGGCGTATGATTTATAAATATTGTGACGAGTGTAACTGAATCTCTTATTACAGTGTTTTTATCATGTTGGAAATTAGTGTTTGTCCTCCTGTTTATGTAATTTGTATTTTTTAGTTTATGAAAAATTTGATTTTGGACTACAGTTTATTCCTTTTTTTATGGGTGATCGTTTTATGGGAGATACAATATTTGTTTTACTTTTCATTTTGATCTATGTATTAAACATTTGTAAGCTGTGGTCAATAAACTATCAAACTATCAAATAGGGCTGGGCTGGGCTGGGCTGGGCTGGGCTGGGCTGGGCTGGGCAGGGCCGGACTAGGGAGGATAAAGCAAGGCACAGCAGGGCTGAGCGGATACTGGGCCAGGCTGGGCAACTGCTGGGCAGGGCAGGGCTTGGCTGGGCTGGGCTGGGATGGGCAGGGCAGGGCAGGGCAGGGCGGGGCAGAAGTGGGTGGCTACTGGACATGACTGGGTGGCAGCAGGGCTGTGCAGGGCAGAACTGGGTGGCTGCTGGGCTTGAATGGGTAGGGCAGGGCAGGGCTGCTGTTGGGCTGGAATGGGCAGGGCACTGCTGAGCAGCTGCCGGGCAGGGTGGGGTAGGGCAGTCTTGGGTGGCTGCTGGGCTGAGCAGGATAAGGCAGTGCTGAGCTAGGCTGGGCACCTGCTATACTGGGCGGAGTTGGGCCTGGCAGGGCTGGGCTGGAATGGGCAGGGCAGGGTTGGGCACCTGCTGGGCCGGGCAAGGTAGAGCGGAGCAGAGGTGGGCGACTACTGGGCCAGGCTGGGTGGCTGCTGGGCTGGGTGGCTTCTGGGCTGGGAGGCTGCTTGTCTGGGCAGCTGCTGGGCTGGACTGGGTCGGGCTTGGCAGGACAGGGCAGGGCTGGGCTGGGCTGGGCAGGGCAGGGCTGGGCTGGGTTTGGCTGGGCTGGGCTGGCCTGGGCTGAGGTGGGCTGGGCAGGGCAGGGCAGGACCTTTTCTGGGCCAGGCAGGGCAGGAGAGGGCTGGGCAGCTGCTGGTCTGGACTGAATATGGCAGGGCAGGGCAGGGTACTGCTGGGCAGGGCAGGGTAGAGTACTGCTGGGCAGGGCAGGGCAGGGTACTGCTGGGCAGGGCAGGGTACTGCTGGGCAGGGCAGGGCGGGGCAGAGGTGGGCGGCTACTGGACTGGGCTGGGTGGCAGCAGGGCTGGGCAGGGCAGAACTGGGTGGCTGCTGGGCTGGAATGGGTAGGGGAGGACCGGGCTGCTGTTGGGCTGGAATGGGCAGGGTACGGCTGAGCAGCTGCTGGGCAGGGTGGGGTAGGGCAGTGTTGGGTGGCTGCTGGGCCAGGCAGGGCTGGGCAGCAGCTGGGCTAGGCTGGGCACCTGCTGTACTGGGCGCAGTTGGGCCTGGCAGGGCTGGGCGACTGGTGGACTGGAATGGGCAGGGCAGGGTTGGGCAGCTGCTGGGCTGGACTGAGCATGGCAGGGCAGGGCAGGGAGGGTGGGGCAGAGCAGGGCAGGGTATTGCTGGGCCGGGCAGGGTAGGGTGGGGCAGAAGTGGGCGACTACTGGGCCAGGCTGGGTAGCTGCTGGGCTGGGTGGTTTCTGGGCTGGGAGGCTGCTGGGCTGGGAGGCTGCTGGGCTGGGAGGCTGCTGGGCTGGGTAACTGCTGGGCTGGGCTTGGCAGGGTTGGGTAGGGCCTTTTCTGGGCCAGGCTGGGCTGGAGAGGGCTAGGCAGTGGAGGGTTGGACAGCTGCTGAGTTGAGCAGGGCAAGGCTGGTCAGTTGGTTGGCTGGGCTGAGCTGGGCAGGGCAGGGCAGGGCAGAGAAGGACTTGGGCGGTTACTTGGCTTGGCCTGGCAGGGCGGCTGCTGAGCTGGGCGGCTAATGGGACGGGCAGAACAGGGTAGGACTGGGTGGCTGTTGGACTGGACTGAGTTGGGCAAGGCTGGGGATGGCAGGGCTGGGTGGCTACTGGGCTGCACTGGGCAACTACAGGACTGGGCGGTTACTGGTCCGGGCTGGGCAAGGTAGGGCTAGGAGGCAGCTGATCTGGGCAGCTGCTGGGTTGGGCTGGGCTGGGTAGGGCAGAGCAGGGCAGTTACTGAGCCGGGCTTGGCAGTTGCTGGGAAGGGGAGGGCTGGGTGGATGCTAGGCTGGGCGGCTGCAGGGCTGGGCTGAGCTGCGAGGTTTCTTGACTGGACTGAGCTGGTTAGGGCAGAGCTTAGGCAGCTACTGGGCTGGGCAGGAAAGGCAGGGCAGGGCTGGGCATGGTAAGGCTGGGCATGGTAAGGCTGGGTATGGCAGGGTAGGGCCAGGCAGAGCCAGGCAGGGCTGGGCAAGGTCAGGCAGGGCTAGGCAAGGCAGAGCTGGGAGGTTACTGGGTCGAGCTGGCCAGGGAAGAGCTGGGCGGCTGCTGGGCTGGGCAGGGCAGAGTAGGGTAAGGGCTGGGAGACAAATGGACCGGGCTTGGCAAGGCAGGACTGTGTGGCTACTGGACTGAGCTGGGTACGGCAAGGCAGAACAGGGTAGGGCTGGGCAGGACCGGGCAGGGACGAGGAAGGTCAGGTAAGGTAGTGCAGGGCTTTGCAGGTCAGAGTAGAGCAGGGCTGGGCAGCTGCTGGGCCAGGCTGGGCAGGCCAGGCCAAACATAGCGGCTGTTGGGCTGGTCTGGGCAGAGCAGGGCAGGGCTGCGTGGCTACTGGGCTGGGCTGGACAAGGAAAGGCTGGTCAGCTGCTGCGCTTGGCAGGACAGGGCTAGGCGGCTGCTGGGCTTGGCAGGGGAGAGTTGGGGTGGCTGCTTGGCTGAGCAGGGCATGACTGAGTTTTTGCTTTGGTCAGCAGGGTACGCCTGGGCTGCGCTGGGCTGGGCTGGGCAGAGGAGGGCAGGGCTGGATTGGGCATGGCATGACAGGGCTGGGCTGGATAGGACAAGGCAGGACTGAGCAGAGCAGGGCAGGGCTGGACAGGGTCCGGCTGGGTGTCTACTGGGCAGGCTGGGCGTTTGCAGGGCTGGGCTGGGCAGCTGCTGGGCTGGGCTAGGCTGGGTAATGCAGGGCAGGGCAGAGCAGGATAAGGCTTTGTAGCTGGTGTGTTGAGTTAGGCAGAGCAGAGCAGGGCAGGACAGAGCTGGGCCGGGCTGTGAGGATGCAGGGCTAGGTGGCTCCTGGACTGGGCAGGGCAGGGCAGGGCTAAACTGGGTAGGGTAGGGCAGGGCCAAGCTGGGCGGCTTCTGGGCCGGTCTGGGCAGAACAGGGCTGGGCAGCTGCTGGACAAAGCATTGCAGGGCAGGGCAGGGCTGGGCAGGTATTGGTCTGGACAGGGCAGGGCAGGGCTCGGTGGCTACTAGGCTGGGCTGGGTATGGCAGGGCTGGGTGGCTACTGGGCCGCGCTTAGCCTGGTTAGGCAGGACAGGGCTGGGCAGGGCAGGACGGGTTGGGACTTGGCTGGGCATGGCAGGGAAGGCCTGGACAGTTGCTGGGCAGAACAGGATAGGGCTGGGCGGTTGCCAGGCAGGTAGGGCAGAGCTGAGCAGGACAGGGCTGGGTGGCTATTGCACTGGGGTGGTCTGGGCTGAGCTACTGTTGGGCTAGGCCGGGCTGGACAGATGCTGTGCTTGGCAGGGAAAGGCAGAGCTGGGCAGCTGCTGGGCTAGGCAGGGCAGGAAAAGCCTGGGCGGCTGCTGGGCAGGACATGGAAGGCGTGGACTGCTATTGAGCAGGGCAGGGAAGGCATGGGCGGCTGCTGGGCAGGGAAGGGAAGGCCTGGGCGGCTGCTGGGCAGGGCAGGAATAGCCTGGGCGGCTGCTGGGTAGGGCAGGGCCGGGCCGGGCAGAGATGCTACTTGGCCGGGCTGAGAGGCTACTAGACTGGGCTGGACTGGGTAGGGCAAAGCTGGGCAGCAACAGGGCCGGGCTGGGTTGGGCTGGACAGGACAATGCAAGGCAGGGCATGGTAGGAATGGGTGGCTGCTGGGCTAGACTGGCCAGGGTTGGACGGTTGCTAACCTCGGCAACATCTAGGCTGGGCGGCTGCTGTGCTGTGCTGGGCTATGTTGGACAGGGCAGACAGGGCAGGGCAGGGCAGGACAGGACAGGGTTAGGCAGCTGCAGGGTGGGGCAGGACTGGGCAGGCTAGGCTAGGGTAGGGTAGAGTAGGGTAGGGTAGAGTAGGGCAGGGCAGGGCAGGGCAGGGCAGGGATGGGGGCTGCTGGGCTAGGACAGGGCAGGACTGGGACGCTGCTAGGATACACGACTGCTGGGCTAGGTGGCTTCTATGCTATGCTGTGCTGTGCTGCGCTGAGCAGGACAGGGCAGGCAGGGCAGGGCAGAGCTGGGCAGGGCAGGGCAGGGCAAGGCTGGATTGGACTGGGCAGGTCAGGGCAGGGCAGGGATAGGTGGCTGCAGGGCTGGGCAGGGTAGGGTAGGGTAGGGCAGGGCAGGGCAGGGCTGGACTGGGCGGGCAACTAAGGTGGGCGGGGCAGGGCAGGGCAGGGCTGGGCAGCAACTAAGGCGGGCAGGGCAGGGCAGGCTAGGCGGCTGCTGGACTGTCCTGGGCAGGGAGAGGCAGGGTTTGGTGGCTTCTGGGCTAGGCTGGGCAGGGCAGGGCACAGCATGGCTGGGAGGCAACTGGGCCACCTGGGGCAGGGCATGGCTGGGAGGCTGCTGGGCTGACCTGGGCAAGGCAGAGCTTGGTGGCTTCTGGGTTGGGCAAGACAGGGCTGGGTGGCTGCTGGACTAGGACGCTGCTGGGCTGCAATGGACTGAGTCGGCAAGGGAGGGCAGGACAGAGGTGGGCAGAGCTGGACAGATCTGGACAGAGAAGGGCACGGCAGGGCTGGACAGGGCAATGTTGGGAAAGGCAGGGCTGAACAGCTTCAGAGCTGGGCACAGTAGGGCTGGGCAGCTGCTGGGCTGGGCTGGGAGGCTGCTGGGTTGGGCAGTTGCTGGGTTAGGCAGCTGTTGGGCTGGGCAGTTGCTGGGCTGGGCGGCTGCTGGGCTATGCTAGGCTGGGCTGACCTGGGCTGGGCAGGGCAGAACAGGATGGGGGCCAGGCAAGGCCGGCAGGACCAGCTAGGGCAGTGGAGGGCAGGGTTAAGTTGGGCTGGACTGGGTTGGGCTGGGCTGGGCAAGGCAGAGCAGAGCAGGGCAGGGCAGGTTAACAACTGGGTCGCACTGGGCAAGGAAGGACTGGGCAGCCACTTATTTGACCTGGGCAGGGCAGGGTTGAACGGCTGCTGGGCTGGGCAGGACATGCCTGGGTGACTGTTGAGCTAGGCAGCCGCTGGACTTGGCTGGGCTAGGCAGGTAGGTCAGGACAGGGCAGAGCTGGGCAGGACAAAGACAGAACTGGGCTATGCTAGGCAGGGCAGGGCTAGGCGGCTGCAGAGGTGGGAAGGTTAGGGCTGGCCGGCTGCTGGGCTGGGCTAGGCTTGGAGGTGACTGGGCTGGGCAGCTGCTGGGCTGTGCAGCTACTAAGCTGCACGTGGCAGGGCTGGGCAGGGCAGGGCTGGGGTGGGCAGGGCAGGGCTGGACAGGGGCTTGGCAGGTCAGTGGTGGGCAGAGCAGGGCTAGGCTGGACTGGGTAGGAATGGGCAGGGCTGGACTGTGAAGGGTAGTACAGATCCTGGCTGAGCAGCTCCTGAACCGGGGTGGGCAGCTGCAGGGCTGGACTGGGCAACTGCTGAGCCGGGTTGGGCTGGGCTGGGCGGCTGCTGGGCCGAGTATGGCTGGGTTGGATGGTTACTGGGCAAGGCAGCTGCTGGGCTGGGCAGGGTAGGACTGGATTGGCCTGAGTTGGGCAGGGTAGGGCTGGATTGGTCTGAGCTGAGATGCTGCTGGCCTTGGCTGGGTTGGACTGGACTTGGTTGTGTTTGGTATGGGTGGGCGGCTGCTGGCCTGAGGTGGGCTGGGCTGGACTGAACGGCTGCTGGGCTGGACTGAACGGCTGCTGGCCTGGACTCAGCAGGGCCAGGCTGGGGAGCTGCTGGCCTGGGCTCCATCGGGCCCTTCTGGGGGGCTGCTTTTTTTTTTTTTTTTTTAATGCAAGGAAGAAGGAACCAAAGGCCATGAGCCCGCAGTAACAGTTCCCTCCAAGAGAAAAACAAAATACAATAGAGAGCCAAATTCAAGATCCGATCATTTTGAGATGCCTGGACACACTGCGTTTGAAAGACTGGAGATCATAGGAAGCAGGAAATACAGACAGAGGGAGACAGTTCCAGAGCTGACCTGTTGCATAAATGAAAGACTGAGAGTAACGGTTAACTCTTGCATTAGAGAGTTGGACAGAAAAGGGATGAGAGTTTGCTGCCAGACGGGTGCTACGCGCCCGTCATAGAGGTGAAGGAATGCAAGCAGACAGTTCAGAGGAGCAGTGACCATTAAAGTAGCGATAGAAAAGAGATAAAGATGCAACAGAGCGGCAAAGAGACAGAGGTTGAAGGGAGTCAGTAAGAGGAGGAGAGTTAATGAGACGAAAAGCCTTTGACTCCACCCTATTGAGAAGAGCTGTATGTGGGGAGCCTCCCCACACATGAGAGTTGTACTCCACACAGGAGCAGATAAAACCCCTGTATAGAGTCAACAATTGTGCAGGGGTAAAGAAAGAGCAGAGTCGGCTTAGCACACCCAATCTCTTGGAAGCAGATTTTACAAGAGATGTAATATGATTTTTCCAAGATAAGTCCCGAGTAAATGAAACCCCAAGCATGTTCAAGGATGATGCAGGATTAATCTGAATATTATTAAACATTAGTGGGTATACCTGTGGAAGATTTTGTCGGGTTGATAGGTGTAAGAACTGAGTCTTAGATGCATTAAAGACAACCGTATTATTTTTACCCCAGTCAAAGATACGAGCCAAGTCAGACATTAGGTGTGCCATAGCCTCATCCCTTGTTTGTTGAAGTAACTGTTGAGATGGGCATTGCGGGAACCGAATGGAAAGGTGAAGGGTGGAGTCATCAGCGTATGAGTGGATAGGGTTAGATGTACAGCTTAGAAGATCATTGATGAATAAAAGGAAGAGAGTTGGTGATAGGACAGAGCCCTGAGGAACACCACTGTTGATAGATCTAGGAGAAGAACGATGGCCGTCTACAACAGCGGCTATAGAACGACCAGAAAGGAAACTAGCGATGAAGGCACAGATAGAAGGATAGAAACCGTAGGAGGGCAGTTTGGAAACTAAAGATTTATGCCAGACTCGATCGAAAGCCTTTGAGATGTCAAGTTCAATGGCAAAGCTTTCGCCAAAGTCCCGAAAGGAGGATGACCAGGAGTCTGAAAGGTAGATGAGAAGATCGCCAGTGGAGCGTCCCTGACGGAATCCATACTGACGATCGGAAAGAAGGTTGTGATAGGAAAGATGCCTTAAAATTTTTCTATTAAGAATTTACTCGAAAACTTTTGAAATACAGGACGTTAAAGCAATTGGGCGATAGTTGGAGGGTTGGGAGTGGTCACCCTTCTTTGGGACTGGCTGAATGAGAGCAAACTTCCAGCAAGAAGGAAAGGTACAAGTTGACAGACAAAGGCGAAAGAGTTTGCCTAGGCAGGGTGTAAGCACAGAAGCACAGTTCTTGAGAACAACAGGAGGGACCCCATCAGGCCCATATGCCTTGTTCGTACTGAGGCCAGTGATGGCAGAAAATACATCAACTGAAGAAATTTTAATGTCAGCCATGAGGAAGTCAGAGGGGGGAAGTGATGGAGGAACAGCACTGGAATCGTCTAAGGTGGAATTGGAGGAGAAAGTCTGTGCGAAGAGATCTGCTTTATCAGTAGAAGAAATAGCTACAGAACCATCAGAGTAAAAAAGAGGAGGGAAGGATGATGAGGTAAAGTTGTTAGAAAGATTTTTGGCAAGGTGCCAGAATGAGCGGGAAGAATTCGAGTTGGAGAGTTGAGAGCATTTAGTATGGATGAAATTATTTTTAGTAGAGCGAAGAACAGACTTAGCACGATTCCGGGCAGAAACGTAAAGACGATGTGATTCAGGGGTGGGTTGGCTCCGGTACCTTTTGTAGGCCTTCTCCTTGTTGCGGACAGCATTAGAACAAGCGTGATTAAACCAAGGCTTTCTTGCGTTAGTCAAAGGATATGAGAAAGGAATGTATGCTTCCATGCCCGAGAGAATAACCTCTGTAAAGCGCAAGGCACACTCAGATGGCTCACGGCCATGGAAGCAATAATCATTCCAGGGAAAATCAAGGAAGTACTGCCTGAGGGCCTCCCAGTCCGCGGCTCCAAAATGCCACAGACGACGCTTCCCTGGAGGGTCCACAGGCCGTACCGGAGTGATAGGACAGGTTAAGGTAATAAGGTTGTAATTGGAGGAGCCCAACGGAGAGAAAAGATTAACAGAGTAAGCAGAAGGATTAGTTGTGAGAAAGAGGTCAAGTATGTTGGAGCTCTCTCCAAGGCGGTCAGGGATACGGGTAGGGTGCTGTACAAGCTGCTCTAGGTCATTAAGGATAGAAAAGATGTAGGCTTGCTCACCAGGTGGATCCGTGAAAGGAGAGGAGAGCCAAAGGTGGTGGTGAACATTGAAATCTCCAAGAATGGAGATTTCAGAGAAAGGAGAAATGGACAGAATGTGTTCCATCGTAGAAGTAAGACAGTCGAAGAATTTTTGATAGTCAGTAGAATTAGGGGATAAGTAAACAGCACAGATATATTTAGTCAGAGAATGACAGGAAAGCCGAAGCCAGAGTGTGGAGAATTCAGAAGAATCAAGTTCTGGAACACGAGAGCAAGATAAGTCGTTGCATATGTATACACAACAGCCACCTTTGGCTTTGAAATGAGTATAGAGAAAGTAGGAGGATACAGAAAAGGGTTTGCTGTCAGTTGCCTCAGACAGCTGAGTCTCCATTAGAAAAAGAAGGTGAGGTTTAGAGGAGGAGAGGTGGTGCTCAACAGAGCGAAAGTTAGATGAAAGGCCACGAATGTTGCAGAAATGAAGAAGAAGAGAGTCAGACAGTGGTTTCAGGCACCTCGAGTCGTCACTGGGAGAGGGGCAGATGGCGGGGGCATTTATGGTCCCCCCCCCCTGGGGACTCTGAGGCTTGGTGAATCGACGCCATTATGGTGAATTTTGAATAGGAAGTGTAGTGTGTACTGTGCATGTAGTTTGGTGAAGATAGTTGAAGAAATTTGTACTGGAGAGCATGCTGGCCTACTCTCTGTGTAACTGAGACACTGAAAAAGTTCAGCAAAGGGGGATGGTCAGGAACTAGTCCTGAGGGCTGATGAAACGGGAGCTCCAGCACTCCCTGTCATCAGCTTTCCATCCACCTCGGGAGTACTGCCCTGCTCGACTGGTGCCTAGCTTAAGCTAGGCGGCTGTTGGTCTGGGCTGGGCTGGACAGCTCCAAGACTGCGCTAGGCTGGGCAGCTCCTGGCCTGGGCTGGGCTGAGCAACGGACGGCCTGGATTGGACTGGATGGCTTCTGGCCTGGATTGGACTGGGTGGCTTCTGGCCTGGACTGGGCTGGGTGGCTCCTGGCCTGGGCTGGACTGGGTGGCTCATGGCCTGGGCAGGGCTGGGTGGCTCATGGCCTGGGCTGGGCTGGGTGGCTGCTGACCAGGACTGGGCTGGGCAGCTACTGGCCTGGGTTGGACTGGGTGGCTGCTGGCCTAGGCTGGGCTGGGCGGCTCCTGGTCTGGGCTGGGCTGGGCTAGGCATCTCCTGGTCTGGGCTGGGCTGGAGGGTGTGCTAGGCCGATTGCTGGGCTGGGTTGGGCAAGTGCTCGGCTGCTGACCAGGACTGGGTTGGGCAGCTGCTAGTGTGGTCTGGGTTAGGTGGCTGCTGGTGTGGGCTGGACTGTTCTGGGCTTGGCTTGGCTTGGGTGGGCTGAACTGGGCAGCATAGGGCTGGAAGACTGGTCTAGGCTGTGTTGGGCTGGGGGACTGCTGGGCTGGGCTGAGCTGGGTTGGAAAGCTGCTGGACTGGGTTGGGCTGGGAAGCTGCTGGCCTGAGTTGAGTTCGGAAGCTGCTGGCCTGAGTTGGGTTGGGAAGCTGATGGGCTGGATGTGGTTGCTTAATGAAAATGCACTTTTCAGAGTTAATTATAAAATCTTTGTAACACTTCTCAATCTCTTACTTTATCCATCCCGCCTTCTTGCACCCATTAAAGATAAAATATCACGAAATGGAATTATATACTCGTAAATACTCGAACTGCAACTTTAAAGTCACAAAAATTTCAATTTTCCCTCCACAGTTTCACACTCTTGCTAGAGAGATCCTCGATAGGGATGCAATGCACAGAAATCTTTAACTTTGCTAACACATGGTTAGTCAATTTAATTTGCCTAACTGGATATGTGCCTTTGTATCAATATTAAGCTTCTAAAGTTCAACATCGTCCTTCTACACCTCCCCCCTCCCTCTCTCCTTCTCCTCCTTGCTGTCCTTCATAAAATCTCTAAGACGTCAGTTTTTCCCTCCACAGTTCTACACTCCGGCCAGCCAGATACTGGATGGGGACGCTATGCACATCAACACCCACACCCAGGTCTGACGGCGGCCACGTTCATCCTACTGCCTCACCACACTTCAGCAAATGCACACCACCCCACAACCACACCCACACCTCCATCAATACCCACAGCCCTTCAGGCACTCGTACTGTGCGCAGGAGCAGCGCAGACCTTCAAAAGCATCTCTCTGTGTAACCTACGGCTCTCCAACATCCCAGTCACTCGTGGGACAAGGATCTCAAACTCAGCCATTCGTCTCTCATCCACAGGTTAATGCAATGCTTAATTCCCATACCTGCGACTCAAAAACAACCCTGACCACGTCCCACACTGCTAGGTCCTCTCAAGGCTCCCTAGATGTGTCACAAGTGTCTTGTGCCTCGAACGGGTCCCAATTACCACAAATCCTCAGTCAGACACCCCAGTCAGCTACAGCACAGACACCCACCTCACACATGTGTGCAGACTACCCATTCTAGTGACAATATTCTTATCAAGTAATGAGTCTCCCTGGCATCTCTTCCTTACCAGTATAATGTATTTCTGCATTTGTGCTTTATAAAATGAAAAATATCATGAATAATAAACTGGGCAAGAAATATTTCTGCGTAGGGCACTTTACGCGGAGTCTATTACTGATAGAAACTATGTTGACAGTGTGCATAAAAGAGCACATCAAGGTGTGCAGGTAGTTTGCAAAATACCTCGTTAAGGAAGAGGTACCAAAAAGCTTCCAAAGTCCACAAGAATGCGATTCTAGGTAGCTGAGGATCCCACACCACTGTGTGTACTATCAGGTGACAATTATTTTATTTGTACTGCCGAGACAAAGCCTACATGACAGCATTACGGCCGTAGTATTAAAATTGCATCCTGAAACAAAGCATCGGTGATACTGTGGCCCTTACTTCCTGTTTTTTTTTGTTTTTTTTTTATGTTGAAAAAGTTAACGAGGCCCTCAAACATTATTGGTGCTGCATGTAGGATTGATAAGGAAAAGAGGCATTCATCACAATTACAAAACCCGTTAGAAAAGAAATAAAGATACAAACAAACTAGTTCAATCGCTGGAAATTTCAGAAGTGCCACTAGAAGCCTAGTTTAAGGGAGACTGTGAGACTCGAAAGTGTTTCTGGAGGGACACGACTTTAAGAGATGCCACTGCTGAGTGACTGTGTGAACAAAAGATAATCCTGCTTCAGATGAAGACTTGAAATGCATCAATATTTGCCAATCACATGTGACTCGTGAGAACCACGATTAATTATTGTTGTTGTTTACTTTTTTATGATTGTATACTGTGTGTATGATCAGTTTTAACTGAATTAAAGTACATATCGTTAATGATCTCGTCTCTTACTGCCATTTTTGCACGTTTTGTAAACTAAAGGTCATTATGAATTAAAATATTTTTGTCCATTTCATGATATGCGCAGCCTTATTTAATTTTCTTCCTTTTTTCATGAAACAAACCTATTTTTGAACCTTCCATGAAATATACAAAGTCTTCGCTGTTGCCTGTGCTTCCTAGCAACAGTACGGTATATTAAAACCCTCCTGTTGTAGTGGCGTGTTTTTTAACCCACGTAGCCACTGCGGCAGACATGGGAAAATATAGAGTTTTCACGAGCTGTTTTCATGAACGTAACCAAACATGTTTAAATTTTAGTCATTCATAAAACTGAAAGCATTGATTATATTATGGTATCCTTAAACCATTTATGTTAAACAAAGACATATAAAACACCTCAGTATCTAAAATCAAGATGATAATGGAAACAAAATTATTATTTTGGAGAAATTAAAAATACAGTGTTGGCAAACTATACAATAAAAAACGAAATGCAGCCTAAAAATGTACACCGTGGTCTCCAAAACATATATTCACTCATCAGAAAGTTCAAAATTAAGCAGAAATTCCAATAACCTGGAGATTACCACCCCCCTCCTTTGGAGTAACTGTGTCCCATCTGGTAAGCCCAAATGCCACAAGAATTGGTGAGAGAGAGAGAGAGAGAGAGAGAGAGAGAGAGAGAGAGAGAGAGAGAATGTTAGTGTCCTTGATGTTGTGTGGTGCGGTAGGTTGGTTTTGTGTGCAACGCCATGGAATGGTGATTTTGTGTGGTGTGGAGAGAGTGAATGGTTGTCTACGATGTAAGGTAATGTGTTCTGTGGTGTGGTGTTGCTTCGCTAAAGAAGAGTTGAAGGAGTGCGGCATCCAACACCCACCACAACCCTGTACCACCAGCCAGCACAACCCTGTACCACCTGCCAGCACAACCCTGTACCACCTACCAGCACAACCCTGTACCACCTGCCAGCACAACCCTGTACCAAAACACACGACAACCCTTCATATTTGTGTGCCTCATTTTATGTTCCTTTATCTGCGATTCCAGTTTCCGTTATCCTCTCAACCGTCTAACACTCAGTCACATTTCTTCTTTCCCTCACATATTTACATTTCCGTCCATAGAAATCCTTTGAAGGAAAACTCCACTTTCCCTACTCTTTTTTACCCTCTGTGATACAGTGGTGTATTTTCAACAAATTTGTACTACCCAAAGACTTACATTAATATATATATATATATATATATATATCAGTAGAAGGATATACCTAATACAAGTTAAAGAAAATCTCAACCGAATAAAATCATCGGGAGGAGGCCGAAATGAAGTAGTCAGAAGAAAAAAAAAAATTCTTTCACGACCATACTCGTCTCATCTTCACCTCCCTCCTCATCCTTACCTCAACCTCATCGTTCCTGTTACTAGTCCAGTGCCTCTCAAGGCCAAATCCTCTCTCTCTCTCTCTCTGATTTCTGCTTTCTAATTTATCCCTGTTCTGTCTCTGTCAATAGCTATTTCATCGCTTATCTCCACGTCCATAAGAACCACCCAAGTCTTGACCTTTCCCCCCAAGCTCTCATTGTCTCTTTCCCCACAACTCTCCTCTCAGTCACCAAAGTCAGTGTCAGTCAGTTAAGTCAGCGTCATTGTGGTGTTACACTGACTGGGAGATCAATGATCTAAGACCAAATCTGTCACTGCAACTTCCTACCCACTTCCTATCTCTTCTTGTTACTGTATTTCACCCCCCTCCCATTCTATCCCTCCCTACTTTTGTTTTTTACCACCCACCTCCTATACTTTCCTGCTACCGCACCCCACCATCCACCTCCCACCTATCCCTGCTACTGTACATCAGTGTCGATCCTACAGTGCTCGCTGATGTCCCTCACTACCCATCCTACCTCCTCTCTTCCACGTACCCTTTCCTCCCTACCTCCTGAGCCAACTAACCATACAACTAGCCTTACAATACGTACATATCCTTTTACCAACCCGCCTTAAGTCAATCTTGTGTTCCTCCCACAGGTTTTTCACATGGCTTAGGTGGTGTAATATTGGTATATTAATTTACTGCTAATCTAATTCTCCAGAGGTTGAATCCTAGTGATGTAAGTGTAATTTAAATTAACATCAAGTAATTTTTGCAGCCTCTTCCCAAGACCAACCCTACATCGATTATTATTATTTTTTTTTTGGACAAGGGTCGTCATGATCTAGGGTTATTTTGGCTGATAATTTCTCTCAATGTGAACTCCTTTCCTCCTGAAATGGTCAGGTACATTAAACAAAATGTGCTGTTTCTTTACTTACTGAGCGTTTTCACGGGCATGACGGCCTTTTTCTACAAAGCTATCTATAACTATGCCAAGTATTAGCCAAGCACTATGTTCAAATGGCGGGAGCGGCAGAATACCGCTCAACTCTGAAACTGACTCACAAGCGGCGCAGTAGCTACGCACAGCCAGCTGGCGGCAACTCCACTCAACCACTAGTGATGGGCTATACTCACTTTTTCCGGTAATCGATTATTTCGCTTACTGTTGTGGTCAGTAATCGATTATTTTCAGTTACTTTTACCTTAAAATAGATATAACATGAATATATTGGTAGAGATCTTCAGCGTACTCTCTCTCTCTCTCTCTCTCTCTCTCAGCCCGGTGTAGCGTTATGATCTGTCCCTCTGTCCGCCCCCTACGCCGCATGCGCGGGAGTTGCCAGAGGCCGCCACAAATATGCCATTTGTCCTCTGATCTCTGTAGGGGTAACATGATCGGAGCCTCTCGCCCTTTGTTTACAAACGCCAAATGGTCATTCCGGCGTCTCATATCATTCGTCTCAAAGCTTTCTCGGGTAGTTTTCGCCCTTAAATTAAATAGGTTAGGCGGAAAGCAGTAAAAATTCGAATTTCTAAGGTATGAATGAGTTAGGTTGGATAAACATAGTTATAATTAATCATCTGGGGACGAGTTATCTAATCTGTTAGGCGTGAGGATTGCCTTAGCTTTGAATCTTTACAGGAATGAGTCAAGCTCGTACTGTCCCGTGTATTAAACCATTTTTATCATACATATCCTTGAAATTATAAATAGTTTTGGCACACACTACCTCCTATTAGGGAAACTGAATTTCCTTACATCTTTATCAACTCTCTTTTTATGCTGTATTTTGCAATGTCCTCTTGCTGATGCTTCACACATATGATATATATTCATTTATGTCTATTTTCTGTTCCCCTGATATGCATTTATATAGCATAATCATGTCTCCTCCTCCTCTCCTGCAGCGTTGGTAAATTCAATCTTTCAAGTCTTTCTCAGTAACTTAAATCCCTTAAGCTTGGTACCCATCTTGTAGTGGCCCGTTGTACTTTTTCAATCTTATCTGTGTTTTTGAGATGAGGATTCCAGACTACTGTGATGCAGACTCCAGAGTTGGTCTGATGAATATCTTCCTCAGCATATCTTCATTTATATATGTGAATGCTATTCTCATTAGCAAGCAATGTATACATGTTTCGTACCTTCTCTGATGTGATCATCAGGAGATAGTCTGTTACTGATAATTACTCCTAGGTCCTTCTCCTTTTCTGATATGTGTAGGGTTGATCTTCCTAACTTATAATACCAATCTGGTCTTTTCTCACTTTTACCAACTTTTATTACATGACACTTATCCACATTACATTCCATTTGCCATTTATTGCTCCATTCATGAAGCTTGTTCAATTCCTCTTGCAGCTCTTTGCAAGAATCTATGTTAGTAATTTTCTTTTGAATTTTTGCATCATCTGCAAACATATTTAGATAGCTTCCATTTCCAATATTACTATCTATGCCATTTATATATACTAAAAACATAACTGAGCCCTGTGGCACTCCGCTGGACACTTCCCTCCATGACGAGTAATTTCCCCTTTATATTGTTCTCATTTCCCTTTTTCTGAGAAAATCCTGCGTCCAACAGTGGAGATTGCCTTGGATACCTCCTTGATAGTACAGCTTTCATAAAAGTCTTTGGTGTGGTACTCTGTCAAATTCTTTCTTAAAATCTAAATAGGTACTGTCCACCCATCCTTCTCTTTTCTGTAATGTTTCTCTAACTTTGTCATAATTTCTTAGAAGATTAGTAACACATGATTTTCCCTTCCTAAAACCGAACTGCCTCTCTTTTATCAAACCATGTTCTAGATGTTTTACCCAAACTTCCCTTATCAGCTTTTCTAGTATCTTACAACACTGGTCAGTGATACTGGTCTGTAGCTGAGTAGTTCTCATTGTATTAAATTTAACTAGTGTACAGGTAGTTGTAGACCTCCCAGGTGGTTAAGAAGGATGAGTAAAGGACTCATGAATGGAATGAAATGGAATGGAATAATAAAAAATAAAAAAATAAAAAGGAAAGCGAGCACCAATCCACTCAGTGACTAAGTTTCCCCCTGGGGAAGGGGGGAGGAGATAGAATACCTCCTCAGTATCCCTGCTTGTCGTAAAAACCGTCTAAAAGGGGCACTTTAATCTTCATCCTTCTTCTTTTCCCCCTCTGCTTCTTGTACTTTATCTGTCCCACCTCTCTGCCTTATATTTTCACTTTAATACCCACCCAACTCCTATTGTAGTGCCATATAGTCATTGAGTGGCTTGGTGCTCTCTTTCCTTTCTTTTCTTTTTTTTTCTTTTTTTTAAATAATCCATTCCATTCAATGAATAAGTTATATGGCACTAACTTGGGTGGGTATTGAAAAAATATGGCAGAGAAGTGGAACAGATAAAGTACAAGAAGCTGAGGGAGAAAAGGGGAAGGATTTTTAGTCGGCTTTTACGACAAGCAGGGATACCGAGGAAGTATTCTATCCCCCCCCTCCCCGAGGGGAAAGGACTCGTGAGATAACCGTGACTGGGAGCTGGCTTAGTTTCCATTGATAGTACCCCCCTGGGGAGGGGGGACAGAATACTTCCTCAGTATCCCTGCTTGTGGCAAAAGGGGCACTTTAATCTCCATCCTTCCCCTCTTCCCACTCTGCTCCTGTACTTTATCTGTCTTACCTCTCTGCCTTACATTTTCACTTTAATACCCACCAAACCCTCTTCCATTATAGTGTCATGTAGTCATTGTTTTAGCTTGGTACTGGCGATTATTATTCACCTCCTCTTGTACTTCATGTGTCTTATCTCTCAGCCTTATATTTTCACTTTAATAACCACCCAACCCCCTTCCACCTCAGTGCCATATTTTCATTGGCTTGGTGCTAACTTTTGCTTTTTTTTTTTTTATTACTGTATTCAATGCATTTCCACTGAGAGTTCAGTATATAAATATATCCTGTGCTACTGGACACGACAGGGTTTGTGTTACTGCACATGTGTGCAGATTTAAATAAATGATTGGTATTAAAATATGCCAATCAGTGATGTGTAGTAATGTACCCAATGTGCTGAATAACCTGACTTAGGATTTTTTTTTTTTTAATTTCCCATAACAACTAGTATCTGAAGTGATCTCAGTAACGTAACTGATAAGGGTTTTTACTTTATCATTATCCACTGAATCAGTACAAGTGCTGTAACAGTGTGAACAGGAAACTTCACTAAGCATACCCTACTAGAGTGCATACTGTTTTCATAGTATTTGGAGTTAAAAGTACTTTTCCATAAATGAAATTTAGAGACAGGAAACTTCACTAAGCATACCCTACTGGAGTGCATACTGTTTTCATAGTATTTGGAGTTAAAAGTACTTTTCCATAAATGAAATTTAGAGGATAATTTTTATATCACATTGACTGAACTTGAACTATACTGGACTAGCCTAACACTCTTGTGTGAGATTTCTCAAAACTTAAGGGAGATGTGAGATTTCTCAAAACTTAAGGGAGATATAAGATTTCTCAAAACTAAAGGGATTGGATTGGATAATTGGAAAAAAAAAGGAAAAGGAAAAGCTAGCACCAAGCCACTTATTGACTCTATGGCACTTAAAAGGGGTTGGGTGGGGATTAAAGTGAATATATAAGGCAGAGAGGAAGCTATCTAAATATGTTTGCAGATGATGCAAAAATTCAAAAGAAAATTACTAACATAGATTCTTGCAAAGAGCTGCAAGAGGAATTGAACAAGCTTCATGAATGGAGCAATAAATGGCAAATGGAATGTAATGTGGATAAGTGTCATGTAATAAAAGTTGGTAAAAGTGAGAAAAGACCAGATTGGTATTATAAGTTAGGAAGATCAACCCTACACATATCAGAAAAGGAGAAGGACCTAGGAGTAATTATCAGTAACAGACTATCTCCTGATGATCACATCAGAGAAGGTACGAAACATGTATACATTGCTTGCTAATATGAGAATAGCATTCACATATATAAATGAAGATATGCTGAGGAAGAAATTCATCAGACCAACTCTGGAGTCTGCATCACAGTAGTCTGGAATCCTCATCTCAAAAAAACACAGATAAGATTGAAAAAGTACAACGGGCCACTACAAGATGGGTACAAGCTTAAGGGATTTAAGTTACTGAGAAAGACTTGAAAGATTGAATTTACCAACGCTGCAGGAGAGGAGGAGGAGACATGATTATGCTATATAAATGCATATCAGGGGAACAGAAAATAGACATCATTCATTCATTGCCAGACGCCATGTATCCCAAATGGGGTGGCCAACGGCTTAGAGTTAATTGTTTTACAGGGAGGGGCACTAATCCTCCACCAACCCCACTTGACACGTAGGGATGCCAACAGCATCTGGTGTTCCCAGGCGGTCACCCATCCAAGTACTAACCAGACCCAACGTTGCTTAACCTCGCTGATCGGACGGGAAGCGGTGTACTCAACGAGGTATTAATATATATCATATGTGTGAAGCATCAGCAAGAGGACATTGCAAAATACAACATAAAAAGAGAGTTAATAAAGATGTAAGGAAATTCAGTTTCCCTAATAGGACAATTGATCAGTGGAATGCACAACCGAATGAGGTGGTGTGTGCCAAAACTATTTATAATTTAAAGGATATGTATGATAAAAATGGTTTAATACACGGGACAGTACGAGCTTGACTCATTCCTGTAAAGATTCAAAGCTAAGGCAATCCTCACACCTAACAGATTAGATAACTCGTCCCCAGATGATTAATTATGTTTATCCAACCTAACTCATTCATACCTTAGAAATTCGAATTTTTACTGCTTTCCGCCTAACCTAATTTAATTTAAGGGCGAAAACTACCCGAGAAAGCTTTGAGACGAATGATATGAGACGCCGGAATGACCATTTGGCGTTTGTAAACAAAGGGCGAGAGGCTCCGATCATGTTACCCCTACAGAGATCAGAGGACAAATGGCATATTTGTGGCGGCCTCTGGCAACTCCCTGCAGCCGTAGAGGGCGGACAGGGGGACAGATCATAACGTCTACACCGGTGTAGCGTTATGATCTGTCCCCCTGTCCGCCCCCTACGGCGCATGCGCGGGAGTTGCCAGAGGCCGCCACAAATATGCCACCACAGCCTCGCATAAAATGGGAGTGCAAGCATAATTGCGTTTCTCCCCGAATTTAGGCCACTATGTGTGGCAAGCCGCATGAATTAGTTAATTTCGCATAAATTGATAATTATTGAATGAATATTTTGCTGCTCACATAAACAGAGAAACGCATAAACTGAAACGCATAAATGGGGGACCTACTGTATATAGATAGATAGATAGATAGATACATATATATATATATATATATATATATATATATATATATATATATATAAAAGAGATAAAGGTGCAACAGTGCGGCGAAGAGACATAGGTTGAAGGGAGCCAGTAAGAGGAGGAGAGTTAATGAGACGAAAAGCCTTTGACTCCACCCTATTGAGAAGGGCTGTATGTGGAGAGCGTCCCCACACGTGAGAGTTGTACTCCACATGGGCGGATAAAATCCCAGTATAGAGTCAACAATTGTGCAGGGGTAAAGAAGGAACGGAGACGGCTTAGCACACCGAATCTCTTAGAAGCAGATTTTACAAGAGATGTAGTATGATGCTGAAGAGTCACACTATTGTGACCATGAAATAGGACACAAAAACCCACACTGGCAGACGAAAAAAGATGTATTCCAAACAGTTTCGGCGACAGCTGCCGCCCTCTTCAGTGGATCTACAGACCAAGAGTGGTACATACAAATGCTGAGAAGCTGCTTATATGCAGGGTGAGGACACGCTTTCCCAACCACACCTGATGTGACCTCACCAGACTCTCCCTCTACTCTGTCCACGACCTGAATGAGGGATTACAAGGGGCGGCAAGGACCTTGCCACTAATCCTCACATCACTGGATCTAATTTATTCATTCATTCAATATGGTTAAAATTATTATATCTCTCTATACATACAGCTTCCACTATCCTACGTTTCTTAAAGTTACTACATTTGTACAATATTTGGCTAGAATTCCAGTCGATTCTTTGGTCGTTTTCTGAAGAGTGAACGTACACTGCGTTATTTATGTTGCCTATCTTACAAGCATACTTGTGTTGCTACTGTCCAAATCCCTTCCAGTTTCACCAATATAACCAAATCATAGTCTTTACATGGAATTTTGTATACCCCTGCAGTTTCTTTACTAATGGGTTTATTCTTTACTAACATTGATCTTAAGGTGGAAGAATATCTAAATGCAATGTTTACATCCAAATCATGACTCACAGACTTCACCAAGCTAAGATTTGACACATACGGAACTATGATGTATGGCTTATTTTGCTGACTTCGTGATGTTGGTCTAGGTACAAAAAAGACTTTTCTGGCTTTAAAATACACTTGCCTTATAAACCAACTGGGATATTTTAGATCTAAAAATATTTTCCATATCTTAGCGTTTTCCGTATTCAGATGTTGGGGACTACTGATTCTGAGTGCTCTAAGGAACATAGAAGAAGTAACTGACATTATAGTGGAACTGTGGTGATATGAATAATAATGTATATACAAATTGCACTGGGTTGGTTTCCTGTATAGAGAAAAGCTAAGTGTCCCAAGTTCATCCCTGTGAACAAATACATGTACAAATGGAAGGGAACCATTATTTTCCCATTGAACTTTAAAATTAATTGAGGGAACCAATGCATTTAATTTTGTAAGAAAATCGTCAAAGTCAGTGTATATGTCTGGCCAAAATGAAAACACATCATCAACGTACCTATACCAATTAAATTTCGAGGAGATATGGTGGTAAGAAGGTTGGATTCAAAATATTCCATGTACAGGTTCCTAAGAAAGGGAGAGAGGGGCGAGCCCATACCCATACCAAACTTTTGCATGAAAAACTGTTCACCAAAAGAAAATGCATTACACTGCACACACAGCCTAATAAGTTAGAGAAAGACATCATGTGGAAGGCCGAGATCAATGTTACAATTAGGTAATTTTTCTTCCAAGAAACTAATTACGTCTTCAATAGGGATTCTAGTAAAAAGGGCGACAGCTGTAGCCGAAACTGTTTGGAATACATCTTTTTTCGTCTTCCAGTGTGGGACACTTAGCTTTTCTGTATACAGGAAACCAACCCAGTGTGTTTCTGTATCCTAGATGTAATATGATCGTTCTGAGATAAGTTCCGAGTGAATGAAACCCCAAGCATATTCAAGGATGATGCAGGATTAAGCTGAATATTATTAAACAGTAGTGGGTACACCTGTGGAAGATTTGTCGGGTTGATAGATGTAAGAACTGAGTCTTAGATGCATTAAAAACAACCAGATTATTTTTACCCCAGTCAGAAATACGAGCCAAGTCAGACATTAGGTGTGCCATAGCCTCATCCCTTGCTTGTTGAAGTAACTGCTGACGTGGACGTTGCGGGAACCGAATGGGAAGGTGAAATGTGGAGTCATCAGCGTACGAGTTGTTAGGGTTAGATGTACAGCTAAGAAGGTCATTGATGAATAAAAGGGAAAGAGTGGGTGATAGGATGGAGCCCTGAGGAACACCACTGTTGATAGATCTAGGAGAAGAACAATGGCTGTCAACAGCAGAGGCTATAGGATGACCAGAAAGGAAGCTACAGATGAAGGCACAGATAGAAGGATAGAAACCGTAAGAGGGCAGTATGAAAATTAAAGACTTATGCTAGACTCAATCGAAAGCCTTTGAGATGTCAAGTGCAATGGCAAAGCTTTCGACGAAGTCCCGAAAAGAGGATGACCAGGAGTCTGAAAGGTAGGTGAGAAGATCGCCAGTGGATCATCCCTGATGGAACCCAAACTGACGATCAGAAAGAAGGTTGTGATAGGAAAGATTCTTTAAGATTTTTCTATTACGAACTGACTCGAAAACTTTTGAAACACAGGATGTTAAAGCAATGGACGATAGTTAGAGGGTTGGGAATGGTCACCCTTCTTTGGGACTGGCTGAATGAGAGCAAACTTCCAGCAAGAAGGAAAGGAACAAGTTGATAGACAAAGGCAAAAAAGTTTACCTAGGCAGGGTGTAAGCACAGAAGCACAGTTCTTGAGGACAACAGGAGAGACTCCATCAGACCCATATGCCTTGTTAGTAATGAGTCCTGAGGTGGCAGAAAATACCAGATATCAGCTGAAGAAATTTTAATGTCAGCCATGAGGAAGTCTGAGGGGGGAAGTGAGGGAGGAACAGCACCGGAATCGTCTAAGGTGGAATTGGACGAGAAAGTCTGAGCAAACAGATCTGCTTTATCAGTAGAAGAAATTGCTACAGAACCGGCAGAGTAGAAAAGAGAAGGGAACGATGATGAGGTAAAGTTGTTAGAAAGGTTTTTGGCAAGGTGCCAGAAGGAACGGGAAGAATTCGAGTTGGATAGTTCAGAGCATTTAGTACGGATGAAATAATTTTTAGCAGAGCGAAGAACAAGCTTAGCATAATTCTGGGCAGAAACGTAAACCAGATGGAATTCAGGGGTGGGTTGGCTCTGATACCTTTTATAGGCCCTCTGCTTGTTGCGGACAGCATTAGCACAAGTGTGATTAAACCAAGGCTTTCTCCCATTAAACAAAGGATATATGAAAGGAATGTATGCTTCCATGCCCGAGAGAATAACCTCCATAATGTGCAAGGCACACTCGGAAGGCTCCCAGCCATGGAAGAAATAAACATTTCAGGGAAAATCAAAGAAGTGCTGCCTGAGGGACTCCCAATCTGCAGCTCCAAAGTCCCACAGACGACGTTTCTTTGGAGGGTCCACAGGCCTTACTGGAGCGATAAGACAGGTTAAGGTAATAAGGTTGTGATCGGAGGAGCCCAACGGAGAGAATGGAGAGAAAAGATTAACAGTGTAAGCACAAAGATTAGTTGTAAGGAAGAGGTCAAGCATGTTGGAGCTCTCTCCAAGGCAGTCAGGGATACGGGTAGGGTGCTGTACAAGCTGCTCTAGGGCATTAAGGATAGAAAAGATGAAGGCTTGTTCACAAGGTGGATCAGTGAAAGGAGAGGAGAGCCAAAGGTGGTGGTGAACATTGAAATCTTCTAGAATGGAGATATCAGAGAAAGGAGAAATGGATAGAATGTGTTCCATCATAGAAGTAAGATCGTCAGAGAATTTTTGATTGTCAGTAATATTAGGGGATAAGTAAACAACGTAGATATATTTAGTCAGAGAATGACAAGAAAGCCGAAGCCAGAGTGTTAAGAATTCAGAAGACTCAAATTCAGGAATGCAAGAGCAAACTAAGTTGTTGCATATATATATATATATATATATATATATATATATATATATATATATATATATATATATATATATATATATATATATATATATATATATATATATATATATATATATATAGATAGATATATATAGATAGATAGATATATTATATATATATATATATATATATATATATTATATATATATATATATATATATATATATATATATATATATATATATATATATATATATATATATATATATATATATATATATATATATATATATATATATATATATATATATATATATATATATATATATATATATACAGGTATGTATATATATATATATATATATATATATATATACAACAGCCACCTTTGGCTTTGTAATGAGTATAGAGAAAGCAGGAGGATACAGAGAAGGGTTTGCTGCCAGCTGCCTCAGACAGCTGAGTCTCATTTAGGAAAAGAAGGCGAGGTTCGGAGGAGGAGAGGTGGTGCTCAACAGTGCGAAAGTTAGAGGCAAAGCCGCGAATGTTGCAGAAATGAAGAAGTGAGTCAGTGGTTCCAGGCAGCTCGGGTGGTCACCGGGAGAAGGGCAGAAGGTAGGGGCATTAATGGTCCCCCCTTCCCCCGAGGACTCCGAGGCTAGGTGTTCAGACGCCATAATTTATTTTTGAATTTTGGAAAAGGAAGTGTAGTGTGTACTGTGCATGTAGTTTGGTGTTAATAGCGAAGCTTGTATTGGAGAGCATGCTGGCCTACACTCTGTGTTACTGAGACACTGAAAAAGGTCAGCAAAGGGGGATGGTCAGGAACTAGTCCTGAGGGCTGATGAAACGGTAGCTCCAGTTCTCCCTGTCATCAGCTTTCCATCCATCTTGGGAGGTGGAAGGAAGGCTGATATATATATATATATATATATATATATATATATATATATATATATATATATATATATATATATACACAGAGAGAGAGAGAGAGAGTATATACCGGTGTATATATATATATATATATATATATATATATATATATATATATATATATATATATATATATATATATATATATATATAGATATGTGTATATATATATATATATATATGTATGTATAGATATGTATACATATATATATACATATATATTCATATCTGACTCTCTCTCTCTCTCTCTCTCTCTATCTCTCTATATATATATATATATATATATATATATATATATTTATATATGTACATATATATTGTCACGGGGTTTTTAAAATAAATGCTAATTATATTTAATTGATAATAATATTCAATAATATTGAAGAGCAGGGACAATGATTGTCTTAATAAATCAAGCAACTATTACTTTACGCTGACTTGCTTCGCACGATTCTCTAAGAACGAGAATTTATAAACTTTCTCAAGAGTACACAGCAGAGACTAATTACTCAGTTGCTGTTACTGTTAGCCTCTGGAGAAAGTTTCTTCACCCCTGACAATAAATAACTAATACTAATAACAGTATCAGGTTCTTGCTGATGCTTAACTCCTAGGAGGCACAACAGATAAGCTTAATACACAAGACTGGCCTAAATACCAGTTATGAATGCAAAACGTTTATGCAAGCTAGGAGCTATATGGGAAATAAGCTTAACTGCGGAGAAATGAAACAAGAGTTTACATTACATTAAGCTCAAGAAAAAGAACTGTTAAATTTATTGATTACAAAAATAAATTTAACGTTACATTTCAAATCAAATTAATGAGCTCGCACTCACTCACACAAGAGCTAAATTCTTACGCCTAGGAAAAACACCTTAACTAAACTCTTAAAACTAGGAAAACGAAAAGAAATACTGGTCAATGAATGCGGTGTGTCACCCAAAGCTGGAGAACTAAGGGTGGGAGCTTGGAGAAACTGTAGTCAAATGGAGTCTGGGTACTAGCGGCCTCTCACACTGCTGGAGCACAGGACCTCTCTCCGTCACAGCAAACACTTGACTGAATATGTCGTGGGAAAGAAAAGCAGAGCACTAGGCTGCATTTTTCTAACGGTCGAGTGAGCGAAACGCGCCCAAAACAAATCGCTCAGCGGAAGCGCTGATGTCTCACACAAAGACGATCACGTATGACAATGAAAAATTGATTTGACAAAGCTTCCGTCGAATGAGCGGTTAACTGAACGATAAACTGGGATTCCACTTTAGTTCGCGGTTTCCCACAAAGGCCAATGTCACTAGCCGACTCGTGACATTATGCCCCATCAAAATCAAATCTTTTTTCCTTCAGAAAAAAGATTTCAATATGCATACATATAAATCCTAGCTCAGTCACACAAGATTCACACTGTGGTGTGTGTGCTATCCTGCTACAGGAGAAAGTCGCAGTCGCCAGTGAGCAAAAAACCTCGTATTTGCGTTAATAGAAGCAAGCTTGAGGGGAAAACTCCGTGACGATGGTGAAAATCTTGTACTCAGGTCAAACTGAGCGAAAGTTCATTACATTTACACTGACAACTAATTGTTGTGTAGCGTGGTGTATGTAATACACGGTGTAGGTGTGACAGTTGTAGTGTAACTGTACCTACGTGTAAAATGACACAGTAAATAATAATATGGTGACGACGAAGGCAGAGCAGAAGAGGCGGCAGCGTGCGGCAGACGATCAGCTGGCCCACACAGCAAAACTGCTACACCCATTGCTGTACCTGCAAAACCAATTGAGGTGGAGCTTCAAAAGTGTCAATGAGACAAAATTCTTATTACGTTGCAATTACTCTCTCTGCCTAGCAATCAATACATGCTATGAAAAGTACGCTCTAGCTGAAAAATACAAGTGACAGCCTAAGCTTCGTACATTCGAGGTCGCCATTAATTATAGCACACGATTAATGTCGGCAAGTTGTGAATCCTTGTGCAAACTCGGGTCTTCCATGGCCTCGAACTGCACACGGGTCCTCAACCTGTGCTTTAACCTACAGTACTTATATTAATATCGGGGAGCTGAGAATCCTTGTGCAAACTCGGGTCTTCCATAGCCTCGAGTTGCCTCTGCGGAGTTCTCTCTCGAACTTCCCCCTTAACCTACAGTACTTATATTAGTATCGGGAAGCTGAGAATCCTTGTGCAAACTCGGGTCTTCCATAGCCTCGAGTCGCCTCTGCGGAGTTCTCTCTCGAACTTCCCCTTTAACCTACAGTACTTATATTAGTATCGGGGAGCTGAGAATCCTTGTGCAAACTCGGGTCTTCCATAGCCTCGAGTCGCCTCTCAACTTCCCCCTTAACTTACGGTACATAATATGTATGTACAGGCCCTGGACATAATGTGTCCTGTGGGGCCAATGGGCTAGACGTCAGGTCTGCATCCACTTCACCACTACCCTGTCTCTCAACTGACTCGGAGATTACAGGTGTGGTTACGAACGGCACAGGAAGGACATGTCCCTGATTAGTGTTGTTACTTTGACACACACTACAGGAACGGACAAAACTATCTATGTCTCGTTCCATCCATGGCCAGAAAAAGTCAGCTCGGATAAGGCCCTGGGTCTTCCTTTTGCCCATGTGACCTCCTGAGGCTGAACAATGACCCCATTGTAATACTGCTAGGCAGTACTTGGCGGGAACGACAAACTGCAGTCGAACCTCGCCCTCGGGTGTTCGTGACTCACGGTAGAGCCGTCCTTGTTTGCGAAGGAACTTGGCTTGACCTCCCCGTGAATACTTAATCACTCGACCCTTTTGTTTGTTCCGCACGGCAGCAAGTGTCGGGTCAGAATGTTGTTCTTGTACAGCAAGTTGACTACACGTCAGATCTTGTGGCGATTCAATGATCACTGGGGTGACACAGTCTGGAGCCTCAGCCATGGCTCGTGTTACCACAGCAGCCGAAGTCTGAGTAGTGTCGTGTTCGGTGCAACTATCCTTGACATCAAAAATGTTACCTACTATAAGGTCAAATAGAGGTTCTGGCATGACAACTGTAAGTGTCGTACCAGTATAAAATGGAGATGCCACCTGGATACATGCCTCAGGGAACAATCTCACTGATCCATCAATAAGGTTTCATGGATCTGTCGACCTGTATACTGCTCAGGCCGAACTAGACTCTGCTTGACAGAGCAACCTGAGGAACCATTATCTCTCAGGACCTTCACAGGAATGTCTCCCACAAACCCTGGCTGAACAAGGAACGTACTGTCACCTGTGGGAGGGCCTGTGGAGGAAGCAGCTAGCCACTCATGAGGCTGCTGAATTGATGCGGCAAACATTGTGCCTTGAGAATTATATACTTGAGGGTTTGTACTCATTGCCTGGGAAGATGGAACATTGGCCATCTGTGGAGGGGGGTTCACTTTCACTGTGGGACTAGCGAACTGTGGGGGAGTACCCATACTGGTAGGGACGTGACCACCGTGCTGCTGCTGAGGAATGAAGGCTGCGTTCGCTTCCTGCCTCTTTTGAGCTGGTGGTGAAAAAGTTTGTCCCGACGGTCGGTTGCGTGGCTGATACTGCTGCTGGTTAGGGTACTTGTTGTACCTCTTCCACTCAGGTTTCTGAGTGTTTTGCCCCTGGTCCTTCCACTGCGGTTTTGGACCTTGGCCATTATTCTGAGAACGGCCTTGGTGCTGGGATTCAGTCTGAGACGGCTTCCCAGACTTGGCAGTATCTTTTCTGCTCCAGGTGTTTTGCTTACGAGTTTGATACCCATATGCAGTAAAGAATGCGTCAGCCTTTTCTGCCATTTGGCTGGCATCTTTCACCTTGCAGATCTTAAGCTGTGCTATGAGCTCAGCAGGCCACGACCTCTCTAGCTGTGTATGCAGCATAAGGTCAATTATCCCCTCATGCGTGGAAGGAGTTTCATCTTTCTCCATCCACTCATTTAAGTAAGCAGTGAGACGATCAAGGAACTGAACAGCTGTCTCCTTGTCTTGGAGACGAGCTCGCATGAACTGAACTTTGGCGTCGTCTACTGTGAGACCATACACCTTAATGAGTGCAGCTTTCATCATCTCATATGTGAGATTGTCTCCACGAATTCTGTGGAAAATATCGAGGGCAGGGCCCTCAAATAAACTAAGAGATTTGATCCGCTTAGCTGCCTCATCCAGTTGATACATGTCTACCATGTCCTCAAATCGAGCTATGTACGGCTCGATTCACTCACCTTCCTTGTATGAAGGAAGCTTGATGCATGGGGTCGCCAGGACATGTGTAGGAAGAGCGCTAGTGGAGCTTGGGTTGGCTGCAGCAGATGCGCCTGAAGCCAAGGAATCTCGCTTGAGCTTCAAAACCTCAAGCTCATGTTTTTCTCGTGCCTCACGTTCGGCACGTTCATATTCACGTTGTTCCCGCTCGTATTCGCGCTCCTTTTCGCGTTCCTCACGCTGTTCTCGCTCGTATTCGCGCTGAATCTTACGTTCTTCACGGGCATCATTCTCGCGCTGCTGGTCCATATTATGCCGTGAGAGTATGTACTCTTTAATTTCACTTGGGTCTGTAAGACCCATTTCTTTGCCTTCCTGTAAAAATACAGCGGTAGCCATGGCGCTAATTTATTAAGCAAACCGAAACTGAGTACTGACTGCTTCGCAAACGAATACTAATAAACACAAGTAAAGAGTACATACTCTCACGGCATAATAATCTATATCTATATATATATATCTATCTGTCTACTTATCTATCTATCTATCTATATATATATATATATATATATATATATATATATATATATATATGTATATATATACATATATATGTATATATATATATATATATATATATATATATATATATATATATATATATATATATATATATATATATATATATATATATATATATATATATATATATATATATATATATATATGTAATATATATATATATATATATATATATATATATATATATATATATATATATATATATATATATATATATATATATAATAATAATATATATATATAGATAGATAGATAGATAGATAGATAGATATCTCTATCTATATACCTAGGCTGCTTCCTCCAAGGAAAGGGAGGTAGCTGAGACAGGACGACACACTCCCCATTTACTCATCCATTCAAACACATTCATTCGCATCTTAGCCCCAAGGGGAGAACGGACAGATCCTCACAGCACCACACCGCACAAGGGTCAACTGCGCAATGCAATCAGTGACATCCACAGCAGGGCCTGACAGCAGAACTGGTTTACCCCTGCCACATCATAACAGACCCATCCCCTTACCCGCACCTGACCTGACTAGCTGATCAGACCAAATGCGGGAGAATATCCCCTCAGGGCTGTGTCATCACTTATTCATTCACAATTTCTCTCCATTTATTTCTGTCACGCACAGCCACTCTTCCTTGCTCAACAGACATCCCTCTCGCATCCAGTGCTCTCTTCACACTGTCCATCCATCCTATTCGTGGTCTTCCTCTCAGCCTTACACCTCTCACATCAGATCTTGTTATCTCTTTCACCAATCGCTCATTATCCATTCTCTCCATATGCCCAAACCATCGCAACACCCTATGCTCAACTCTACCAACCATCTCCCGAAGAACTCCAGTTCTCCTTGCAGTTCATCATTTCGTACTCGATCCATACGCGTCACTCCACACATACTCCTCAGACACCTCATCTCCATTACATTCAAACTTTTCATCTCTGCTACACCCATATTCCATGTTTCAGCCCCATATAACGCAGTCAGTACCACAACACCCTCATACAACCTTCTCTTTACATCCATTCTAAGCAAACGACATCTAAACACTTTTTTCATTCCCCCCAGCACCTTTCCTACTTCATTTATTCTAAACTTCACTTCTGCATCTAGTCTTCCATCCACAGCAACATGTGACCCTAGATATTTAAAACACTCTACCTCCTCAAGCAACTCGCCATTCAAAGCTATATTCATCCCCCTACCATCTACCAACTTCGTACACTTCATCACTTTACTCTTATTCTCATTTACTTTCAATTTCCTCCTTTCACATATCCTTCAAAACTCCTCTACCAACTGTCTCAATCTCTCCTCTGAATCAGCCACCAGTGCAGTATCATCTGCAAACAGCAGCTGCTTCAGATTCCACTCTCCACCATCAACATTCACCAGACTCAGACCTCCACCTAGAACTCTTGCATTCATCTCCCTTACAATACCATCCATGTAAATATTAAACAACCAAGGCGACATCACACATCCCTGTCGCAGCCCCACTCTCACAGGAAACCAGTCACTCACAGCATTTCCCACTCTTACACACGCTCTATTATTTACATAAAAACTTTTCACCCCTTTTAGTAACCTACCATCAAGTCCATACAATCTTAAAACAGTCCACAAAGCCTGCCTATCAATTCTGTCATACGCTTTCTCTAAATCCATGAATGCCCAAAACACATCCTTGCCTTTCGCTAAATACTTTTCACACACTTGTCTCACAGCAAACACCTGATCCATGCATCCTTTCCCTCTTCTAAAGCCACACTGCTCTTGACCAATCACTCTCTCTGTACCCTTTCTAACTCATAATTAACACTCTACCATAAACCTTACTTACAACACTCAACAGACTTATACCCCTAAAGCTAGTACATTCATACTTATCACCCTTGCCTTTATACAGTGGGACCACACAAGCACTTGCCTAGTCAATTGGCACCATACCTTTCACAAAGCACACATTCAACAATCTTACTAACCAGTCAACAATGGTCACTCCACCACCTTTCAGGCATTCCACAGCACACCCATCTTTACCTGCAGCTTTCCCTGTTTTCATCTCCTTTACTGCCTTCTCCACTTCCTCCTTCGTGATCAAAGAATCATTCAACTCTCCCAACATATTTATTCCTTGCACCCTTCCATCTGCCACAATCTTAGCCACCCTTTCCTCCTCTACATTTAACAATCTTTCAAAGTACTCTGCCCATCTCTTCCTTACTGCATCCATCTCAGTTAACATCCTTCCATCCTCTGTTTTTACTCGTTCTTCCTTCCCAGACTCTCCCTTTCGCACCCTTTTCACCTCCTTCCAAAACATTTTCTTATTCTGTTGAAAATTCTCTGTAAGCCGCCTACCCCACCTCTCATCTGCTGCCACTTTAGCATCACGCACAGCCCTTCTCGCCCTATTCCTCTTTTCCTTATACCTTTCATATGACATCTCATCCTTCCTCTGCAGCCACGTCTCTTCTCAGCCACAGCCATACTTACTTCCTCGCACCACCATTCACTTCCTTTTCTTACACCACCACCCACACGTCTCACACCACACACCTCTTCTGCATGCCCCACCACAGCACTCTTAAACAACTGCCATTCCTCCTCCACACTGCCATTTTCCTGATCTTTCGGTGCGTTCCACTCACCTTCCAATTTCTCCTGATACTCTATCTTTTTCTCTCTTTTATCCAACTCACTCACTTTGAAAACCTCCCTGCCACACCTAACCCTCCTAGCTCTCACCCATCTCTTACCAACTCTTAACTTTCCCTCCACCAGGTAGTGGTCAGACATACCTCCACCCTCCCCTCTCAGAACTCTCACATCCAACAATCTTCCTATTACATTCCTAGACACAACCACATAGTCTATCAAAGCTCTATCAACAACCCTTCCACCCTCCTGTCTCACCCATGTATACTTATAAATATCTTTCTTCTCAAACAGCGTATTTCCAATCACCATCTCTAGCTCAGCACACATCGCTATCATTTGTTCCCCATTTTCATTTCTTCCAGGCACACCATGCATACCAACTACACCTTCAACTGCTACATTTCCCACTCTAGCATTCAGATCTCCCATCATTACCACATTCACATTCGCTCCAAAACTCTGCAGACACTATTCAACATCAATCCAGAAAGACTCCCTCTCTTCTTCATCCCTTTCACTACCTGGCCCATATGCACTCACAAACACCCACAACTCACGTTCAAATTTCGCTTTCACCCACATCAGTCTCGATGTACACCTCCTTCCATTCAATCACACACTGCTGTACTTCCGGACTCACTAACAAGGCCACACCTTCGCTTGCCCTTCCTCTATCAACACCTGACAATCTTCCATTCACACTTCCAAACATAGACTCACCCTTCCCTTTCATCTTCGTTTCACTCAAAGCTAACACATCCAAATTTCTTCTCACAAACATTCTTCCAATCTCCTCCCTTTTAGCCTCAATTGTACTACATCCACGCACATTCATAGATCCAATCTTCAGGGTACGGGGATAACTCCATCCCCCATCCCTTTCTCTGGCCTGTCTCTTTTTAGGAACTAAAAAACAGAGAAGGGGGTCACTAGTTCCCTCACCCCGCCCTTTTTAGTCGCCTTTTACGACACGCAGGGAATACGGTGGCAGTATTCTTCCTAACACAACCTGGCCGCAGAGTAGTAGTACCACCCCATAGTGCGGCCAGATTGTGTCCCCCACACACACATATATATATATATATATATATATATATATATATATATATATATATATATATATATATATATATATATATATATATATATATATATATATACAATATATATATAATATATATATATATAATATATATATATATATATATATATATATATATATATATATATATATATATATATATATATATATATATATATATATATATATATATATATATATATATATATATATATAATATACATATAAATAATATATATATATATATATATATATATATATATATATATATATATATATATATATATATATATATATATATATACATATAACATATATAATATATATATTATCATCAGCCATTTGCGTATCCACTGCAGGACCGGCCTATTCCGACCGAAGTCGGGACGATACAGCCAATGTATCTTTACCAAGTGGCTTAGGCTGTCTGGTAGAGATTGTATGTAGGGTGAGAAGTGCTTGTAAGTGTAATTGTAGTGTTGGAGTGGCTTTGGATGTGTGTAGTATGTGAACCAAGTGTTATCGGCCCACGCAAGCCGACTGGGTGCAAGCATACTTTATAGTAATTGACACTGGTTCAACCACAGCACCCCTTGTGTCCGCCAATGCAGTGCGTGGCCGGGTGAACACCCCTAAAGTTTATTACCCTGGCGTGGCGCGAACCCTGGCCCACCCGTGTACGAAAATATCTTCCTTAGCCTTTATCATTCTTTTTCTGTGCCTGCCCTCCTCTCTTCCTATTTCTCCCATCTTTCCTGTCACTACTTAATGCTTTTCTTTCCGTTACGGGTGGCTTTACATTGAGTGACAAGCCAAATGGTTTCCTGTAAGCCAAGTAACCATTTACAACGCTGGGTGGTAACCATATAACCAAACCATACGTGCTCCCTACGTGTCAAGTGGGTTGGTGGAGGGTTAGTGCCCCTCCCTGTAAGACAAATAACTCAGAGTCAAATGGCCACCCCGTACGGGATTATGGCGTCTGGCAATAGATAGACAGATAATATATATATATATATATATATATATATATATATATATATATATATATATATATATATATATATATATATATATATATATATATATATATATATATATATATATATATATATATATATATATATATATATGTCCATCCATCATCCATTCCTACATTGCCCCATGAGGAGCGTAGGAGCCCGGGACTAGGCAGTTGGTCCCGACATTTAAGATGAGAGTGATCCGTCTCACTCATTCCTGAATGGCATTATATATATATATATATATATATATATATATATATATATATATATATATATATATATATATATTATTTGCGAGAAACAGATTAAACGTGTGGACATATGTGGAAAGTTTGCTCTAAGTGGTTATCGAACCTGCGACTACTAGATAGGAGGCAAACGCTAATATCACTACGTCATGTTTATAAAGGATGCACCACCTGAATTCTGTGAAAAATCTGGTAAATCCATAATGGGAGTAAATGTTTCAGACCAAACCCGCGTTTTGACACATTTCAGAGTTATCTGGAGTTTTGCTTAGCCCGAAACATCTTGAAACAGCAGATTTTTTTCTATTCCAGCCAGCACATGCGCCTTCCCATACGTTGGAGAAACACATACTGAACATGTGGACATATATGGGAAGTTTTTAATGCTGTAACCAGGAATCTAATCTGGGACTCCTAGAAGGGAACCAGGCACTGATAAAAGCTAAGTCACCCAAATTCTATGAAGAACTAGGTAAAGCCATTATGGGAGGCTATATTTCAGCCTGAACCCATATGATGACACATATTTCGGTCATCTGGGTTTTTGCTTGGCCCTATGAAACTTGGCAAATGACACAGTAATTTCTAACCTAACAACAAACAAGATGGTGGCTCCTCCTGTCATACACACCTCCTGTCCAAGGACTGAGAGGAGAAGGTAAGACCCATCTCCCGCCCTAAACCTGGAGAGGAATTGACGGCCAGCATCCCTAGACTGGGACACCCAAACAAGAGATGCCATACAAACACTGGGACGAAACAGTCTTCACATTCAGGAGGGGGTCTTCCCTCCAGGGGATGGTAATGCATCCGGCGTGTATGACCGATCAGTAGGTGGGTCACTGCAACTTCCAAGTGACAGAACACAGGCCTAGCTGTATAGGCCCATGGACTAACTACCGTCATTACCTCCTGCAGCCTGTCTGGAACAGGAAGGGTATCCCATGAATGCTGTCAGAAAGTCTGGATAGCAGCTTTAATCACATGGAAGTAACCCTGTAGGGGAGAGGTCTGATAAAGGTATTAAGGGTAGTTACTGCCCTTGCAGCCTCACCTGCATACATATTTCCCTGCTGCCCATCATGGGCTGACACCCAGCAAAACGAAACTCTGCCCATGACGGCCCAGGAGGAGGAGCTTTTCAAAAATTTTCAACACCGTGGGATGGTTAGAGTTAAAATGCTCAATGGCAGACTAGACTGCCCTGGAGTCACTACAAATAGTAAAACTAATTGTCTCATAAGTAAGGAAAAGCTGGAGATCCAACAAAATTGCTGATACCTCAGTAGTATAAATTAAGACTGAGGAAGGTAGGATGCCACTCTGACTAAAATCAGGTAACACAACAACAAATTCAACACCAGCATTAGACTTTGAGCCATCAGTAAAAACTGAGACAGACCCAGTATTGGAGGCAATGTGAGCTAAAAACTGGGTGCAAAACACCACATCTGATGTCACAGCCTCAGGGGTAGTGACATACTGGCAACTCTGACCTCGTGTAACACCCAGGGTAGAACAGCAGGTATTTCCTTGTCTACAACTAGAGTACATGGGAGACTGAGTTCAGCTATGATTTCCTCATAACTAAATGGTGAGGAAATCGTGGATGGATGTCATAAAAATGATGCTGGGCAGAACTAAAAACACAGTCATGTGTTGGGGTCTCAAGCATGCTTGGGACATGGGAGATAGAGAAAGCTCCTGCAGCCAAACGAAGGCCTACGTGATATAGAGTCTAAGAGGAGGGTTTATCTGTCGGCACCCCATTTAGTAGCCTATGTGTCAAAACCTTGAACCCATGCCGCACTGCAGACCACATAATGAGCACACAATGAAGGTCTGCACGACCAACGCTGCACTGCACGTCTCACGTGAGGTACAATTTCCTGCGTTTATGAAACAATGACTAAAGGAAGGCAAATTTTCTTGCAAAGAAATAGCATGGCAGGGGTTTAAAAGGTTCAAAACCTTCAGACAGGAAGCGTTTACCTGCTTTAAATGTGGGACCCATGTATGATAAGGGTCAAAGATGAGGGATAAACGCCTCAATTCCTCCACAGAAACAATCTTTTGGTCATTCAGAAACAAATCCGAATCATGATGCATCCAACATAATCAGCAGAAGTGCACTGCAATGGTCTTAGAGGAGGGGAATCCAAGTCAGTGCTTCTGAGCCAAGGTAAAAGCCTGATTTATTGCAAGTTTCAGTCGACACTCTGCCACCAGCATATGGGAAGTGGCAAACAAAATAGGGAAGTCATCCACAAAGAGAGTGTTCTTCACTCGCACCGATGGAACTTCTACAATTCCATTAATAGCAAAAACAAATTAACATTCCCCTGTGTCACTTCCTCCTCTTGAGTGAATGGAGCTTCCTCTTGAGAGGAAGTTCTGATTAACAATGGGTACGTGACCCCAAAGACCATAAATGTGGAGATTAGATAAAATGCCAAGATGCCACGGTGTGTCATATGCCTTTTGTAAGCATATGCAATGCAGATGGACAACTCAAGGTAAAAAAGATTATCTACAGGGGATCATCTCAATCGGTAGACAGGTGGCTTGCGGTCCTACCGGACCCAGGTTCAAATCCCCGCTGGTGCAGGGAACAGTTTAAGGATTTGAATTTCATTACGGCAGAGTTTACCGATCTACCAGAAGACCCGCCGACATGTCGTAAAAATACCCCCGCTAATACCAAAACACCAGTCCTGTATGAGACAGCCCTAGCATGTATTCAATATGGACGGTGGGTGTTAGCGCCGAAGTGGTGACATGTAGAGGTGTACGATATGTAGGAGGACTACTGGGCCTTGGGAGCAGGCTGAGAAGCCTATGCCCAGAGTCGAGCACATAAAAAAAAAAAAAAAAATGCCTAAACCCACACTGTGCCTTAGATAAAACACACCATTTTCTAAAACCAAACAAGATGTACATTCACCATCTTCTTAAAGTTTGCAAATCTAGGACGCCAAAGAGACTGGGAAGAAATTGGACACAATGAATTGGCCTTTTCCTGGCTACGGGATCTGGAGGATTATGGCCAGTAGTTGGCATCACTCCCTCCAATATCCTATTGAACAAGGCCAATGGATATGTCACGGTCTCCTCCCCTAGTTGACAGATAATGGCCCATGTATTGAATATTATCATGTCCTGAAGTTGAGTCCTTGCAGGTGATTCATGACCCTTTGAGTGCCCAGGATAGGTGGGAGAAATATGGCCAGTAGAAGACTCGAGGGCCTGGCCAAGGGTACATGAGGATCAATGCTGGAAGAGGATTCTGCTATTTAGACTAATAATAAGAAGATACTTCATGCCCCCCACCCCACCCACCATGGAGCTGAACAAGGAGAGGCAGCAATACAACAGGTCACAGAACACCTGACAACCCCAGGGGTAGTGGAAGAGTATACAGCAAAGTTGCGATTTAGGACAGAGGGAAGTAATGATCTTACAATAACACGACCATTTAACTTCGTTTATTATTCAACAACCAGATTATATCACTCAATTGTGCTGAAAAAACTATGGAACTAAGTGGGTGCCTTAAGGTATTGGATTTCCAGATGGTGGCATTTGTTTACAACTCATGCATTATGGTATGTTTTTGTCAGCCGCTGCCAGGGTTTCTTGACCCAAGCAAACCCAAGTGACCTACACCCAATACATGCCTGCCTCAGCCTCATTGTTGTGTTCAGTGTCGTTGTGTCTAGAAGCATTTCTTTTTCCTCGCTCATTTCATCACAGAATTCCTTGCATACGGTTCCGAACTAACTTTGTTACAATGCTTAAGCACCCTGAGAGTGCTAAAAACACAATAAAAAGAATTTATTCCCGAGGAAAGAGTAATCTTACTGGACAAGTGGCATGTGTAGTGGAAGCTTAATGCGAACAAGGGCAACATTCTGACAATCAGATACGGTATAATGAGCCGGGTGTGTTTACGATGTGGATAGGCTCTTTGTTGGAGAATGATAAAAAAATAAATATGTTAATGATAAGGGAACAGTAAAATCATATTTTCACGTTTAGTGCAACGAATATGAAGAGGATTTTGACCGATTTTTTTTTTTTTTAATGACATACTCGGGGTAAGGAAATCTAGCTCTTATGGTATGTGAAGAGTCTACGCATTGACATAGGAGGTAAGATAGGAATTTGGCTAACTTGTTTATTATTCAAGATACTCCGCTCGTGTCTACCATAGAAGTTGTACGCAGTTGCTCCATGCTGACGATTTCATTGTATTTTTTCCTTTATTGCTGCGACTGATGAGACTTTCAAAAATAGTTTCACAGTGCATTTTCTTTTCTTATGACTAAATGCACCGAAAGCAATTCTTGGCAAAATAGCACTGAAAGTAAAACTCAGCAAACTCTGCATGATGCTGGGTGGCAATTTTTCACAGGTTATTAGAAATTTTTGCATGGTTGGTACTGGAGGCTTTCAAGGTTAGGTTTTGCGGCAATTCTAGGGGTTTAAAATTATAGGGGGTCTTTGGGGGGTAAAACCTCTCAGTTAGGCTAAGATGCACTGATGTCCAGTCGGCGAGATCCTATGTAATTACACTACAGCAGACACCTAAGGTTGAAATATCTGTCTATCTATCTATTGCCAGACACCTTAATCCCGTAATGGGTGGCCACAAACAAATCGCCTCCATGTTGCCCTGTCCCCCGTCAGTTCACTGTCCTGCTCCCAGCTCACATTCTCCTCTCTCATATACTTCTCCACTCCATCCCTCCATCTCATCTTTGACCTCCTTCTCTCTCTTCCCCCCCCCTTCACCTCACTCACATGCACTCTCCTCTTCAGTCTCCCGCTCTCCATCCTCTTCATATGGCCAAACCACCTCATTGTGTTTCTTCTAATGCTTCCTGTCACATACATATCCACACCACAATGCTCCTTCACTTCAGAAATACTGATAATAAAACTGATCTTTTATATATTTTTAAAAAGAAAAATATGGGGTTCCTAGAACCTAACCCCCTATTTTACATGTAAATTTATCTCACATTTTTGCACGAACTTGATTCAACACGAGATTCTACATAACCTATCTTGTGTTGTAGGCTACAGAGACTCTACCGTACATAGGTAACCACCACACAATGAGATGGCAACTCCAGATCAATAGAATGCCAGGCCATGTGGTGCCTGCTTGACCCTAACCAAAAAAGAAACCATCAGTCTCACTTGACTGGGCCTCACCAAGCCACCCATCTAGCCAGACCAGCCAACCAAAGAGGCGTGTTGCTAGCCACAGGGCGCACCATCTGCATCACCCAGCCACCAGGCAACATATCTCTTTAGCATCACGGGACACCATGCAGGGGAAACACATGGAAGGCCAACATCCATGCCCTTAGATGACCAGGCAGGGAATATCGCCACCATCAGCATGCCCCCTTCTCTGGTGATGGAGGGGGAGCACTTGGTCCATGATATCGATGGATTTCAGTCCTAAAGAGGCAGCCCCAGGCAACCACAGTAGGGGACCACACTAACCACACTTCAAGCCCCACCACCACTGCAAGCTCCCCTTCGGTGGGGTTCTCCATCATAAGGGAAGGTGCATGCGCTGAGTGGGTTAGTTTAAAAACTGCTGTCATTTGAAGAGTTGTGTGGAACTAAACAAATATACAGATGACTCTGAAATGTGTTATCATATGGGTTCGGGTTGAAATACATCCTTCCATAAAAGTCCAATACATTACCACTATGCCGGGAATTGAACCCGGTACTCTAAGGTTAGAGCCAGGCAGCAATCCACTACACCACGACCAGGTAAAAATGATCTCGCATTGTCACAATCTTGTAACCAATGTCTCTCTGCCCCTAATGTGGACCTGAAGAGGCTGAGGTAACCCCCTGGCACTCAGCCTCTTCAGGCCCAAAGTGGGGGCGGAGGGACAGTTACAAGATTGACAGTGTGATATAGGCTAACCTGGTCGTGGTGTAGTGGTATGCTGCCTGGCTCTCACCTGAGAGTCCCTGGTTCGATTCCCTGCACAGCGGTATTATACTGGATGATTTTTCCTGTGTAATGTACAGGTTTCTCTCTCCACTCCCATATTATATTTACCTGGATCTTCACAGAACTCAGGTGGCATAGTTTTGATCACGCCATGGCATAGCGATAGTGTCTGGCTCCTATCTAGGAGTCCAGGATTTGATTCTCGGCTAGAGCCTTAAAAACTCTCCACATAAGTCCTCACGTGTAATGTCTGTTTGTCACATATGGAAAGGCACATATACCATGCCCACTGGGATAAGATAAAAACTGCTATGTCACTTGCCGAATTCCGTGGAGCTAAGTAATAATCCAGTTGACTCTGAAACATGTGTCATCATATGGGTTCAGACTGAAATGTATCCTCCCATAATGGATTTATCAGGTTTTGCATAGAACTCGGGTGGTGCAGCCTTTATCACACCATGGCATAGTCACATCTGTGCCTGGCTACTATCTATGAGTCCCTAGTCCGATTCCTGGCTCAAGTGTCAAAAAACTTTCCATACATGTCAATAACAGACAGCTAGATGGAGAGATATACACGTTGGTATGTATGTATGTACATATAAATACAGAGACATAGATATATGAAAAAACTGGACATGAATGGTAAACATTGTAACTGTACTACTTTTTTTGTGACGTGGTGTAACAGGTAGGCAATATCACTTTCTTCTGGTGGTATAAAAAGTTCATTCCAGCATTACATGATGGGGCTGAAGGGAGGGTTAGGATGATATTGGGTGCAGCTGCAGAAAAGAGGAGTGGGGGATTGGAGACAGTAGCAGGAGAAAGGCATGGGGAGTGTGGAGTGAAGGAAGGGGCGACGGATGACAGGAGGGGGTAAGTTAAGAAGAGAAAGGCTGGTTGTGACACACACACACACACACACACACACACACACACACACACACACACACACACACACACACACACACACACACACACACACACACACACACACACACACACACACACACACACACACACACACACACACACACACACACACACACACACACACACACACACACACACACACACACACACACACACACACACACACACACACACACAGGACACAGATCTAGTGGTGCTGCCACATGCAGGGAATGGTAGCTACTGCATGAAAACACTGCAAGTAGCTATTAGCATTCAATTTTTTTCCGCAGCTACCCTAGAGAAGATTCAGAATAGCCTACCGGTAGCGAAAGACGTCAGTTGATAAAATGAACAATGTAGCTACTGTTTGCAGGAACGTATGCTCCATCACTGTCATCATCATCCATTTAACTTTCTAAACAAATATACCGTATGATGTGCCAAGCGTCTAAATTACCTATACGGAAAGCAAAAATGCAGAACTGTAACCAGTGCTCAATGAGGAGGACAGTGGATCTGTTTAGTCCTCACTCAAGCCTTCGAAATAGCTACTGTTCATCCCCACAGCTTAATGGCACTGAAAAAGAAAACAGACTGCCAAGTTGATAAAGGTGCGTGACCCTTGTCATGTTCATCTCCATACGTGCCAGTCCTAATTCCATGTCTGATATTCACAAATTCACTTGCCACAGCCATCCACGTCCTCGGTCATCCAAACCTCCTCCTAGTCTAAAACTCGGTAATTTAAAATGGCATATTCTTTTTCTCATTCATACCGGTACTCGTGTAAATTTTTTATGGTCCTATAATCTAGCCTAAGCACAGTTTACAGCAATCTTCTACTCCACAACTATCTTTTCATGATTCTCCATATTTCTTAACCTATCCATTATATGAAACTATCTATCTATTTATCTATTGCCAGACGCCTTAATCCCGCAAGGGGTGGCCACAAACAAATCGCCTCCATATCGCCCTGTCCCTTAGCCATTTCACTGCCCTGCTCCCAGTTCACACACACCCTCTCTCATAAGAATTATGTTGGTTTTCTATGAAACCAACATAATTATTCAAGTCTCACATATACTTCTCACTCTTGCCATGCCTTACCAATCTCACACATTCGCTAATAAGGGCACTAGTTAGCACGTCCTTGCACTCCTGCTGCCTCTATACTCAGCCCTTAGTTCTGTCAAGGGTTATATAGGTCTCTCTCTCTCTCTCTCTCTCTCTCTCTCTCTCTCGTGCTTTTATTATTCCCATTCATCACTTCCTCTATCCATCTACCCCAACTTTTCCATTTTCCAAATTCTCTTACCGCCCGTTACATGTTCTTACACGATTTTTACATATTCCCTCTTTTTAAAGAAAATGAAAAATGCATAGCACTTTCATTTAATTTTTACACATTTATTTGCCATTTTCTCCATTCCCTGTACTAAACTTTCCAAACACTCCTTAACCAAAATTGTCCCCTTTTACTTACGTTTCACTAGGCTACTTTTCGTGCATCCATTTCCTTTTTTCTTTCGTTGGTCTTTCCACGTCCACATTCTGGCATAATGTTCTCTTCATACCAGGTACCACCCTCGCAATGATCCACTCATAAAGATTCGAGAAAATATTATAACACTAACACCTCATAAGGGTGTATTGCCTAACATGACACGATACGGTGACATTTGTTTTTATTCTTGCTACCAATGGGGGACTTAACGCCAAGGCTCACTTACACTAAAGGACTTAACTCCTTGAATCTGGTGACGTCCGCTTGAGTTTATTCTTGTTACCTTTTAAATGATTTTTTTAGGCTGGGACTTTTTGAGCTGGAAACATTAAATACAGCTTTCATTAACCCCTTCACTACTTCGGATCTTTCCTACGTTGAATAAAAATTGGCCAGTGGTACCTGGAGTTGTCTTTAATACAAAATACGTCACCAGAGTGAAGGTGTCAATGAAGGCTATTCCTCAAGCCCAGGAAGTCTCTCAGCTGAATAAACCCATCTGTAGGTAACAGATAAAATATAAAGATAGATCTTCGGCTTGAAGAGACCGCAGGTAACTACGCCCCCTCTCCAAAAAATAAAAATAATAATAATAAAATAAAGTATCACGCCATAACACTTACCATCTTGAAACATGGACGAAGTATAGTAATATGTATCACTACACTTCACTATACTTCGTCCATGTTTCAAGATGCTAAGTGTTATAACGTGATACTTTTTTTTTGGGGGGGGGGGGTAGTTACCTGCGGCCTCTTCAACCCAAGGATCTATCTTTACTGTGGTACGGTAGGTGGGGGCGCCCATCATTCACTCACTCAGTGTAGTGTTGCATTATGGTTTCTACACTGAGTGACAAGCCAAATGGTTTCTTGTACCTAGGAAACCATTTACTACGCTGGATGTAACCATATGACCAGGGTTGGCCGGGTTAGGTGTGCCCCAGATACCCCTACCTAAAATCACTAAATTATGACAAACGCTTTGGAGGGCCGGGGAGGACCCAATACCTGCCCAGGACCCCAACCAAATGGACAGATCCTCATGGCCATGTGGAACTGAAAAGCGTGAATGAGGAGAGTAAGAGGGTGGAAGTGGTGAATGTGTTCAAGAGTGCGAGATATGCCGTGATGGCATTGTGTGAAACTAAGATGAAAGGTGTGAACTGGATTAGTGGGAAGGTGTAAAGTGTGTAAGGTCGGGCATGAATGGGAGAGGAAGATGCAAGGAAGGAGTTGCCTTGTTGATGAATGAAGTGTGACATAGTGGAATAAGAGATCACAAATGTCTCAGCTCGAGATGCATGTATGTCTAGTTCATGTCAGTGATGGTGAAAGTGGCGGTGATTGAAGAGTATGTACCGTGTGATGATAGGAGTGAGACAGAGGAAGACAGGTTTTGCGATGAGCTGGGTGATGTAGTAGGAGAAATGCCTGAGTTAGAAAGTGATTGTAATGGGCGATACGAATGGTGGAGTATAGGCACTGGCCCTATGAATGATATAAAGGGTGTTGGGTAGTAATGAAATACCAGGAGAGAATGATAATGGGATGTGACTGAAAGACATGTCAGGAAGGGAGGTTGTGCATTTGCAATTCATATTTTAAATACAAGGATGCACATAAATGTACGTGGTAGAGAGGGAACGGAGATCATGTTGAAAGGAGCCTGACTACGTGCTCGTAGAGAAATCCACGCTGGGTAGTGCTCCTGATACGAGGGCAGTGAGAGGAAGATGTGGAGGTTTGTCAAATCATATGATTGTGGTATGAAAGATCAAGCCGAGAAGAGTGAGCTGTTTGCGGAATCGTTTAATCTCACCCAGTTGGTAAAGCAACCAACCAGAATACCTGATAATCCTGACCATAATGCCCATCTCTTGGATATACTCTTGACAAATAATCCAGATCAATATAGGATAGAGGTACTGTCACCACTTCGATCCTCTGACCACAATCTCATCAAAGCCTCATTAGTTAACCCTCCCACACCTCCCCGTTCTGAACCTGTCGGGTGACCCGATGGCACTTTGATAGGGCAGACTGGGATGGATTTAGAAATTATCTTGCTGATGTTCCATGGCAGTCTTTCTTCTCTAGTGATCCCAGTTCTACCCAGTCCTACATTTGCGACTTAATACTAGCTGGAATGGATTTATTCATACCAAGTCGACAGTTCACTAAAAGATCGAACTCTCCAAAATGGTTTGATGGCAACTGTGCCAGAGCAACAGCCCAAAAGTCACTAGCATATAACTCTTACTTAAAATAAAAAACATCTGATTCACTCTCCCAATTTAAAATTGCTAGAAATCATGCAAAAGCTGTATTAAATCTATCTAAATCAAACTTTCTTCAAAAACAAGCATCAAAATTACTTAACAACCCTAATGACAATAGAATATTCTGGTCAACTCTTAATTCTTTCAATAATAACTTTAACAAGTCATTTTCCATTCCCCCACTAAAATCTTCAGATGGCAACATTACAAATGACCCATGTGGGAAAGCAGATATCTTTGCCAGTACCTTTGCCAGAAACTCTATCATAGACGATACTAGCCAGAATGTCTCAGTACTGGAACTTGATTCTCCGGAAATTGCCCCACTTAAAATGCAGACAAGATACGTAAAATCCATCCTAGACAATGTACCCACCAACAAAGCTCCAGGCCCAGATGGAATTCAGCCAATTGTTTTAAAAAAGTGTTCCCCTGAACTTGCCTCTGTCCTAGCTAAATTATTCAGATTATGCATACGTACTTCTTTATTCCCAAATTCATGGAAAGAAGCCAATATCCACCCAGTTCCGAAGAAAGGAAGTTCGTCTGACCCCTCCAATTACAGACCAATAGCTGTCACATCTTCTCTTGGTAAGGTATTTGAAACTTTAATTAATAAGCACATTGTTAAACATCTTGAATCCAACAACTTAATTAGTGATAGACAATATGGTTTTCGCCACGAAAGATCCACCATTGACATACTCAATTTCTTAACTCATACCATCAATCAATCGATTGATCTTTTTGGAGAAACTCATGCAGTAGCTCTTGATACCTCAAAAGCTTTCAAAAGAGTATGGCACTATTCCCTGCTGTCCAAACTCCCTTGCTATGGACTAACATCTTTTGTTCCTTTGATTTCTTCCTATCTTAGTGACAGGAAAATAAGAGTAAAAGTAGATGATGTATATTCCAATTTCCACTCAGTTAACACCAGCATGCCGCAGGAATCAGTTCTGGCGCCAACCCTATTTCTGGTTCATATTAATGAACCCACAATCCCATTCACTCATATGCAGATGACTCAACACTACATAGTTCATTCACACTCAGACATCCATTTACAAAGTCTAATATCTCTGCCTCTCAACTCAGTACAGCCATCTCCATAAATCAAGATCTATCTACAATCAGTGAATGGGGACAAAACAACCTTGTCTCTTTTAATGCTAGTAAAACTAAATATATACAGTTTACTAATAGACTGATATTGCCAGATTCGTACATTACCTACAGTGCTACTAATATTCCCATCTCCAGAAGTATTGAAATTCTTGGTGTCTCACTTAACAGTGCCCTCAGCTGGACCACTCATATCAGATCACTTGCTAAAACCGTCTCAAAGAAACTTGGATTATTGTACAGAGTCCGTAACTTCTTTGCCGATGAGCAGTTAGCTATAATTTATAAGAGTCATGTGCGCTCTCAGCTTGAATATTGCTCACCCTTGTGGAATGGTTGTGGAGAGGTTGCATTAAGACAACTAGACAAAATTCAGAATAAAGCTGTTAGAATCATTAACAACCCTGCCATTACATATAAACTACCTCCCCTGCAAGTAAGAAGGAATGTTTCCTCCCTTGCATTATTTTACAGATATTTTTTTGGCAAATGCTCAGACGAAGTTGCGTCCATGGTGCCACCTCTCCATGCCTTCCCTCGTGCTACACGGGCATCTGGTAGCGCTCATGACTGGAATGTCACTCAGCCATATTGCAGAACTTCTGCCTATCAGAATTCTTTCATTCCTCGAACAGCATCTCTCTGGAACTCGCTTCCCCAGAGTTGTTTCCCTCCAAATTTCAACCCACAACTGTTCAAGTCTAACTGTTACAGATATTTTATGAACAGAGGACACCAGTAATCTGGTGTATGGATTTTTTTTTTTACTCATTTGTTTTTCCTTCCTCCGTTCTGTTATATATATATATATATATATATATATATATATATATATATATATATATATATATGAAAGTGGACCAAGAGACACAGAGGAGCTGTCAGGGAGGGAGACTGAAAGTCGAGAAGCTGAGGATCAAGGAAATGGCAGATGAATACAAGGCCAAAGCAAGGGAGGAGTTAGAATCTGTGAACTGGAATGAAATGGATTTGGACAGCTTTTGGAATGTATACAGGGGTTGTTTAGTTAGGAGTGCTAGTGCAATGTGTGGTGTGGCAGGAGTAACAACAAAGAAGAAAGGTACGGCATGGTGGGATGAAAAGGTTAAGAGAGCAGTGGAGGAAAAGAGGATGAAGTGGCTTGAGTGGATACAGCACAGGGGTTCAGTTGAAACAAGAAATGAACATACTGAAATCAAGAAGCACGTGAAGAGACTAGAGAAGAGGAAAAGGGAGGAGGTAAATGACGATCTAGGAAAAAAAATGAATGCAAATTACTCTGAAAATAGGAAGTTATTCTGGGAAGAAGTGCGGAAATGTGGAAGTGACAGTGGAAATGTGAAAGTATGACGGATGTACCACAAGTGGTAGATTATTAACCCATGGGGATGAGGTAAGGACATGATGGAAAGAATATTTTCAATGGGAATGGAGAGAGCAAGCGACGTTTTAACATGAATGGTTTGAGGCGTATACAGAGAAAGAACGCAGTGCCAGGAGGCGTGACAAAGGTGTGGAACGCCGTGAAGCGGCTGAAAAATGGGAAAGCAGCTGGAGTTGATGAGTTTTATGTAGAGATAAGTGTAATGAAGAGCGCGGAATGAAGTGCTTGTTGCAGATATGTAAGAAAGTATGGATGAGTGAAATTGTGCCAGTAGTGAAAAAAGGCAGTGACTGTACCCCCGTACAAAAATAAAGGTGAGCGAAGAGAGTAGAGATGTACCGATACCAAAATTTTGACCGATACCGATACCGATACCACAAAATTGGACCAATACCGATACTACTACCGATACCGATACCAATGCCAGTGAAGGAGAGTGGTGCCTGCCATCTGAGGGCTGTGGCAGGGCCTTGAGCCGCTGATGCGAGGCTGCCAACCTGTCTCGTGCATCTCCATGGTGGCAGATGTGACTCATTACCAAAGAATGTACTGTATTGCTCCGCACCATGTACTCAAAATAATACGATACTAAATAATTGGATATTACCAATATATATATATATATATATATATATATATATATATATATATATATATATATATATATATATATATATATATATCCCTATAAAACATCCAAATTCTTTTCAACAAATTAACTTCCAGGGATATACTACGAACAAAATATCTTTTAAGTATCGGTAGTATTGGCAGAAAATCAGCCGATACCGATTCCGATACCGATACTCTAAAAATGGGCCTACCACCGATACCGATACCGATACATTGGTACATCTCTAGACGAAAGTGCAGGCATTATCATGGCATAAGTCTATTGAGTGTGGTAGGGAAGGTATATGGAAGAATTATTATACAGAATGTAAGAGAAATATCAGAAGTCCTAATGAGTGACGAACAAGGTGGCTTTAGGAGTGGCAAAGGATGTGTGGATCAAATATTTGCAGTGAGACATAGTGGAGAAGGCCTGTAAGAAGGACTATAAGGTGTTTATGGCATTTATAGATCTGGAAAAAGCATACGACAAAGTAGACAGAGAAGGACTGTGGAAGGTTTTGTTCATATACGGTGTAGATGGTAAGATGCTAGGTGCCTTCAAGAGTTTTTTTGATGGTAGTGAGGCATGTGTAAGGGTAAATGGGCATCTAAGCAACTGGTTGAAGATCAGTGCAGGCGTGCGACAAGGTTGTGTGATGTCCCTATGGTTGTTCATTTTATATATGGATGGGGTGATGAAAGAAGTTAAAACACGAGTAATGGAGAGACGGATGGCGTTGGTAATGAGTGGTGATGGATGATTATCTCACATTTGTTTTAAGCTGATGATGCAGTGCTACTTGCAAATACCGGATAAGAGCTTGGTAGACCGGCACAAAGTTTTGTATATGTCTGTGAGCGTCGTGCTTTGAGAATAAATGTAGTAAAGAGTAAAGTGATGGTTATTGAGAGAGAAGGCGACACCCAGTGTGATGTTACAGGGAATGGAGAGAAACTGGAATTGGTGAGAGAGCTCAAATACCTAGGTACAGTGATAGAAACGAGAGGAAAACGTGCAAAAGAAGTGGAAATTAGAGTGGCACAAAGAACGAAGGTAGCTGGTGCTTTGAAGGCCTTGATAAAAAACAGAGGCTTGAGTGTTGCAGCTATGCGAGGCTTATATGGAGTGTTTGTGCCAGCTTTAACATAAGGATGTAAGACTATGGTGTGGCATGAAAATGAAAAGTCATGAGTGAGAGCAGTGGAGATGGGACTGCTGAGGAATGTATGTGGAGTACTAAGGGTGGACGGGTTACGGAATAATGTGATTCGTGAAAGATGCAGGGTGAGGAAGTCCGTGGACACCCAAAATGATGAGAGTGTACTGAGATGGTTTGGTCATTTGGAAAGAATGGATGACAACAGTGTGAGGCTAAAGGACTGACAAGAGACCGAACTGGCTGGATGAATTTTGTGCGGAGAAGCGCATAACCAGGGATCTGGCATCCCCTTTAAATGGGACAGTGTTCGGATTGACTCTACCAGATAGGTCTAAATGAAGCTACAGAACGTTGTGAATTTTTTTTGGCCTACTTCATGGAGCCAGGATCCGTGGGCTTGAATGATGAGTGATGGGAGCGTGGCCCACTGAACTGTTCAAACTTAGGCTGTCTAGACGTTGCTGCTCCTCACGCTGCCCTAGGATGGGAAAGAAGGTCCGGATGATGATGATGATAATTGATATTCAACAGATATTGTTCGAAAAAAAAAAAAAAAAAAGTTCCACCCATCCGTGTGCGGTGCTCCTTTCTGCGCGGGATTTCAGAATGAGATATGGCAGGAGGGGTGTCAGTGAGCTGAGGGCAAGGAAAGGAGGCGGTAGGGATGGGGGAATGGTTGGTAGGAAGGCTGGGCAGAGAAACGAGTCTGCGATTCAAACCTGGAGTCATATTTGCTCGAATTCGTTCATTTAGGGCATGGTATATGAGATGCAGTTTGATAGGCATTGTTGTATTATGTCGTACACGCTTAAGATGGTCTGCAGGTATTTACATCAAGAAAATTAATTTAACTCAATGTGGGGAAAACATTTGAAGGCTTACGGCAACTGGAGGCTTTAAATACGAAATGTAAAACCGAGAGTGAAGGCGACAACTACGAGTTGCGACACTGTGATACACGAAATTATAGTCCAAAAATTATTAAAATACACAGCTACAAAATTGCAAATGTCACACTGAAACTACGCAGACCTTAATGTTGCTGGTGTGTGCTTGTCGTAAGACACGCCGAATGTGTGCGCGTTTGTGGTGTATGCTCATTAGTGTGTGTGTGTGTGTGTGTGTGTGTGTGTGTGTGAGGCACTGTTAACAAAATGGCACGTATCCCGTTCACAGTTTAACAAAATGTGACAAAGAACAAACTAATACGGTAAGTTGGCTACACCATCACAAACTAACAACATATTCAGGGTCTAAGCTTCAAATACGATTCGTCTACATTCTACAACTTCCAAAAGATTTTATTCAGTAAACGGGGAGATCACTGGTAGGAATGAGGTTAACAAATTCTTAAAATCCACGCGTAAAAGCCGCACCCCCCACCCTTTCTCTCTCACACACACACACACAAACACACATCTTACCTGATAGTCCACATCTATCCACTGCTTCTGCCTGCAGTACTTTCCTCTTCATCGCCTTTATACAGCCAGAAGTACGTAATGTATCAGAATACTGGGTTGACACGTTCATTGCCAACTAATAAAGCGTTGCTCGTAACACAAAAGATCAAGTCCACACTTGTGTACACTCAGTGAACTGTAGGTACGAATCTTTGGCAGATGCGGCTTTGCGGCATGTCTTCCTGAGATTTATTTTGGTCGTTTCATCCTTCTTATATCCTTTTTAATGTTGTTGCTCAAAACTAGGTTCACTGAAAAAATACAAATAGCATTTAAGAGAATATCAACGTGTAATATGCAAAATAAATCGCCGAGGAAGAAGTGCTACAAGCGTTCACAAGGAAACAATGACGTAGCACAGAAAATACTGTACACTACCCCCCACAGCGGTATGACTTACACTGGCTGCGTCTGGCGGCGGCCGGATGCTCCGAGCCCCCGAAGAGCTGCCCATTGGCCTAACCCAAGAGTAGTAACTTAAATTCCAGCAAATGAGACCCAATTTATTTGTAGTTTAAATATTCACGCTCAACTTTAATGAATTTATGAAGTTGTGTTTCTAATGTTTCACCCCCCAAATTCAGTAACCTTGGAAGATTAGAAGTGACATTTGAATCCGAGACATAAGCAGTCGAAACCAGCTCGGGTAAAGTGGCAGAGTATGCCCGTCTTCAGACACAGGTGTCATTCCTCACTTTATTCACTTTATCAGGATTCTTTACACTACCTCTTAATTATACTGTATACACGTAATATCATTCCAACATCCTTTACAAACACCAATGACCAGATGGCTGAATTCACTTATAATATTATATACGGAAAAAATAATATATCATTTGGCAACATTTTGATTAAGGGAACTAGCTTCACCACCTTACATGCCAAATGCTTCCAAGATGCTTCCTTACCACCTATTCGTTTAGTTGAGTATATTACAAAGCCTGTATTACCTTAAGTATGATAATCGCTGGTAATATTAAATCATGACTAAATTATATCTGAAACACACATTTGGGAGAGATAACTATCGGAAGTGAACTGGGCAAGACTTCTCTTGCCACTGTACAGTAAGGCAGAGACCAGGCGGAATTAACCTTGATTCAGGTTGGTCGGACACAAATTCTCTCTCTCTCTCTCTCTCTCTCTCTCTCTCTCTCTCTCCTGTATATCGTTTCGCTTATAAAGGCTCCAACATGCTTGCATGTGACGGCCTTGGTCAAAAAATGGAGGCTCTCATGCTGCTCGATCTTTGGCAGCCTCCCATACAGTCCCTTATCCCTGAGGTCACACTCGACGACCTCGTCCAAGGTCTTTTTCGGTCTGCCTCTTGCAACACTACCCTCAACGTTCATACTCCTCACTTTCTGCACCCAATTTTCATCCCCCATCCTCACCACATGCCCAATCCATTTCATTCTACCTCTCCTCATTACAACACAAAGACACTCCAGATCCATCCTTCCTCTTAACTCTTCCATTATGAACCTAGTCCTCCCAGGCCTCGCATTCAAGGACTCACATCCATTTAATCAGTCATTTCTGTACGTTTGAGCCAGCGAATATCCTCTTCCTTTACTTCTTTATGTTTGAGCCGGCGAATATCCTCTTTCTTTGCTGCCCTACGTTTGAGCCAGCGAATATCCTCTTCCTTTTCTGCCCTACGTTTGAGCCAGCGAATATCCTCTTCCTTTTCTGCCCTACGTATGAGCCAGCAAATATCCTCTTCCTTTTCTGCCCTACGTTTGAGCCAGCGAATATCCTCTTCCTTTAATGCCCTACGTTTGAGCCAGCAAATATCCTCTTCCTTTACTGCCCAGGTCTCACTACCATACAGCATTACACTCCTAACACATGCCACACACAAATATCCTTTAGCACGGAGGGAAAGCCCTCCCAATGTCAGGAGAGGCAACAGCTCCCTGAACTTCTTCCACCCATTCCTTACTCAGGTCCCACCTCCAGCACATATCGTCTCCCAAATAACAAAACTCTTCCACACACTCAAGAGACTCACCTTCAAAATCAGTCCTATCACGCCTGACAATCTCCACATGCTCTCCCGACACATCACACACATGAAATCAGCATTATCTAGCAGGCTACCTCTAATACTACTATATCTCTTATGCACCCACTTGTCACAGACACTGCACATGATGGAATTACTTCCCACGCCCTTGTGGCAAACCGCACATGGCCACTCTCCTTTCTTGATAGTACTGCCACCAACCCCATGTACCATCACCTTTGTTTTATCTGCATTTACTCTTCAGCCCTCGTCCCCCATATTATCTCTCCACTTCCTACATCTTTCCTCTGCCTCCCTGTCATTCTCTGCAATCATCGGCATACAACACCTCCCATAGGAGTCCATTTCTAAAGTCATGTGAAAGGGCTTCAAGCACCATGGTAATAAGGGGCTCAAGACTGACCCCTGATGCACGCCAACATTCACGGAAAACTCATCACTCAAAGCTCCTTTCACTTTCACTTGATGGGAGCACCTACATACATAGCCACAACCACTCCGACCAGCCACTCCGACCAGCCACTCCTCGATCCCAGGCTTTCTCATTGCCCACTTCACTACCTCCCTCGGGATTATGTCAAAGGCCTCCAAATCAACAAATACAGATCCCTTTTCTTTACAATATATTTTTCCTGAAGCTGTCGAACAATGAATATGTCATCAGTGGTCCCTTTGCCTGCAGTGAATATGGCATTAGTGGTGCCTTTGCCTTCAATAAATCTGGCATCAGTGGTCCCTTTGCCTGGCATAAAACCAAACTCTGTCTCATCAACTGTCACTCTTTCTTTAATCATACTTTCTAGAACTCTCTCCATTAACTTTTTTTTTTTTTTTTTTCAAAAGTATACCAGATTATGCAGCTTCTTTTTAATAGTTCACTACAAAATCATCATCGAAGTAAACAACACCTGTTAACACAGAGGTATCCCAAAACATTTGTATTTACCCAGCTGAAGAATACTGGATTTTATCTAAGCTCGTGTTGTCCAGTTACCTCCATATCTACTTTTATTCAGTTTATATGAGTAAAACTGATATACCGTGTACATGGGATGAAGTGTATACTGTGTGATCTAGAGCACAGAGGGTTTGTATAAAGAGCCTGACAAATTGATAAATTGTGCGAGAAAGTGAAGCGTGTGTTTGTTCCAACTTGACAAATTCCTAACCCCTTTCAGTTCAGTTGATGGCTAATTATTTGACTAGTAAGCAAGGACACTCATTTTTACCTCATGAGTAAAATGGAGAAATGAATTCCCCAAGCTAGGCATCAAAGGCCATATAGTCCCGAGAGGTTACAGGAGGGAGCTACCCCTCCCGGAAACGGTAGCCCCAGGCGAGGCTCGAACTTGCGACCTCCCGGCCACGAGCTCGATGCTCTACCACTGAGCTACTGCGCCCCTACCTCATGAATAAGAATCTAGGAATTTAATGCAACCAAGGCATGATATTCGAGTTCTGCAAGTGGCCCAGTTCTGTCAGGTATAAACAGACCAAGTATTATTATGGGCCGAAGTGTGTAAAATGAGAGTTAGAGAGTGGCTGAGACGAGTACAGAATGTATAATTACCTGACAAGATTTGCAGCGAGTCCTTGTAGAAAAGGAAAGTGCATGAGAGGTGCATCCTGTCTGTAAGAATGTATCGTTACATGTTTCAGTGTGCATTCAGTGTGGGCAATGTACAGTCACGCGTACTAATTTCTGCTCAGGGGTTACCCCTTCCTTCCCCCCTCTACCCTGGACAGAGGGAAGGGGGGAATCGCGAACAAGTCTACCCCGCCTTCTGCCCCAACCCCCACCCTCCACCTCCAGCTGCCAGTTACTGATTAGACGCAAATTTTCTCATGTCCTGTAAACATGACTAAACTGTCGTCGCACACGCTTTCAACGGCCAAGAGTTGGACTATATTTTTAGAATAAATTATTACCGTATTGAACTGCATTCTCAAATTGAAAATATTCACCATCATTGTAATCCAGTGTCGTCCGCTGCACAATTCTGGGCTCCAGTGCTTTCCTTTTCACTTCCCCCATCTCTCTCTCTCTCTCTCTCTCTCTCTCTCTCTGAATTTACTTTTCCCACTCACTCTTTCTTTTTAAATTTATATAACTTTCCCTTTGCTTCTCTCCCCCTTCTCTCTCGTTCTTTGTCTTAAGTCTTCCCCGCCGCTCACCCCTCTCCCCACCTTAGGCCTGATCAGCAGTCAGTTATACCGTCACCGCTCCTTCGTATCTCGTGTGCAGGCAACATTTATCACACACACTTAGGTCAGATGTATGGAAAGCTAATTTTTATATAATTATATATATAATTGTATTTCTCATTATGTGCCAAGTTCAAATAGAGAACACCAGACCAATATTCGTAATTTTTATTAGAGTGACCGTTCCACTTCACATAGCTGGGTAGCTGGGCTTATAAACTGCTCGCACACACACACACACACACACACACACACACACACACACACACACACCGCTGGCGCAGTGGTAACGTTCTTGCTTGCCATCTGGTAGACGGGAGTTCGAGCCTCGCTCAGCTTGCGAAAAGTTTCACTGACGAAGTGGGTGGTTGCTGTCCCCCTTGAGCAAGGGGACGGGTGTGTGCGTGTGTGAAGGTCACAGCCTTGCCCTTAGATCGGACTATATGAGCTCTCAGCTCCCTTCCGGGAGGGTAAAAAGCTGACGATCACGACCATCAAGTGATCATGACCGACCCGGTGAATTACACACACACACACACGACTTAAATTTTGCACTGACAGCGTGGCGACTACAAATATAGTCATTCTAACAACTGGATCTGCTGGCTCCAAACCATCCATGTCCCAGTCAAACTCCTCATTCAATAACCGGTTATTGAATGAGGAGTTTGACTGGGACATGGATGGTTTGGAGCCAGCAGATCCAGTTGTTAGAATGACTATATTTGTAGTCGCCACGCTGTCAGTGCAAAATTTAAGTCGTGTGTGTGTGTGTGTAATTCACCGGGTCGGTCAGGATCACTTGATGGTCGTGATCGTCAGCTTTTTACCCTCCCGGAAGGGAGCTGAGAGCTCATATAGTCCGATCTAAGGGCAAGGCTGTGACCTTCACACACGCACACACCCGTTCCCTTGCTCAAGGGGGACAGTAACCACCCACTTCGTCAGTGAAACTTTTCGCAAGCTGAGCGAGGTGCGAACTCCCGTCCACCAGTTGGCATGCGAGAACGTTACCACTGCACCAGCGAGCGGTGTGTGTGTGTGTGTGTGTGTGTGTGTGTGTGTGTGTGTGTGTGTGTGTGTGTGTATAGTTTATAAGCCCAGCTACCCAGCTATTTGAAGTGGAACAGTCACTCTAATAAAAATTACGAATATTGGTCTGGTGTTCTCTGTTTGAACTTGGCACATAATGAGAAATACAATTTTATATATATATATATATATATATATATATATATATATATATATATATATATATATATATATATATATATATATATATATATAAATTAGCTTTCCATACATCTGACCTAAGTGTGTGTGATAAATGTTGCCTGCACACGAGATACGAAGGAGCGGTGACGGTATAACTGACTGCTGATCAGGCCTAAGGTGGGGGGAGGGGAGGGGTGAGAGGCGGGGAAGACTTAAGACAAAGAACGAGAGAGAAGGGGGAGAGGGGGAGAGAAGCAAAGGGAAAGTTATATAAATTTAAAAAGAAAGAGTGAGTGGGAAAAGTAAATTCAGAGAGAGAGAGAGAGAGAGAGAGAGAGCTGGGGGAAGTGAAAAGGAAAGCACTGGAGCCCAGAATTGTGCAGCGGACGACACTGGATTACAATGATGGTGAATATTTTCAATTTGAGAATGCAGTTCAATACGGTAATAATTTATTCTAAAAATATAGTCCAACTCTTGGCCGTTGAAAGCGTGTGCGACGACAGTTTAGTCATGTTTACAGGACATGAGAAAATTTGCGTCTAATCAGTAACTGGCAGCTGGAGGTGGAGGGTGGGGGAGTTGGGGGCAGAAGGCGGGGTAGACTTGTTCGCGATTCCCCCCTTCCCTCTGTCCAGGGTAGAGGGGGGAAGGAAGGGGTAACCCCTGAGCAGAAATTAGTACGCGTGACTGTACAATTGTAGAGTCTGTGTGTTACTGTGTAGTTACACCCAAATGCGAAAGCGCGAGGTGGTTATATGTATGGTTTGGTTTGTCTATCTGTTTGTGTTTGTCTGTCTGTCTGTCTGTCAGCAAGATCATGAAATTTATGAAAAAAAGCTGTTGGGTGAATCTGCACCAAATCTGATATAATGGTTTATGATCATCGAAGGAACAGGTGATTATTTTTTGGATGAAAAAAGTCATAGGTATTAGATCAAGGAAAAGTAAAGTCAGCTCAAACAGCTTTGATTCGATTTTGTCCAACCTTGGTGGAGGGTTGAAAGACATGAAAGTGTAAAATTATTCAGTCGTTATATGCTGGAGTATTCAAGGGTCTGTACACAGGGTGACTGTATTGAATGGGACAGGAACAAAGTGTGTGTAGTTATGTGCTGAAATGTGCAAGAGTGTAGTGAGAATCAGAATGTTGTATCTAGCATATGAGAAAGTGACATTTATTGGTGTGTGATTGTAGAGAATGTCAGAATGTGGGTGTGTAGTTTTCTGTTGGAAATGTTCATAAAGTCCTGGTAAACAGTGTCTGAGGGAAGCAGTGAGTGTATGAATTTATTGTCATATGTTAGCGTATTCACAGAATGACGGCAGAAGGTGAGAGGAGCAAAGGATGGGTATGGTTGTTGTTATGACCCCAGGTTCATCTGGAAGTGCACCTGGTGGACTGCAGGCTTGCTGTCCTTCTGCAGCCACCATCCTCCTTTCCAGGGACCAGAAGGGAGCTGGGTAATGTTTGTGCAATTTGTGGCGTACCCACAAGTTTATATCTTTGCTACCGCATTAAGGGATTCCCCTCCAGCATCAAAAGATCGCGAAGAGTGTTTTAAGGGTAGAGAGAGTGAGATTCTGAAGCAATGTTAAAGTACGGCTAGAGTGGTTGTACACTTCTGAGAGGAAGTGTGTATGTGTGAAAGTTTACTGTCGTATGCTAGTAGAGTAACTGTAGTGTATGAGAGGCAAATAGCAGTGTGTGAGATTGTGTAGGTATATGAAGGAGTGTGCAAAGAGCGGTAAATGAGAGTCTAAGAAGCGCACTGAGTGTGCGGATATGTTAAAGTGTCTGAGAGGAGCATATGCTGTGCGTGTTGTAAGTGATGGATGTCTGTTATATGGGTGGAAAGTTGTTCTGGACAGAGGCGCATTCACATGATGGCACCGATGTAACCAAGTGTCTCTGCTGCTCTATTATACCAATGTCCCTCAGCTTCCTCTCTGTACCCCAAATGAAGGATGATGGAGTGTAAGAAATGGGGAACTTCAGCCTGGAGTCCACTGGGTTTATGTCCAGACAAGCCTGGGGTTCCAATGACAGCAAGAGTGATATATATATGAACTGGGGAAAAAAGTGAGAGTCCAGAACCAATATAATATACGTTCAGTCACATGTACTAGTTTTTTTACCCCCTTGGCGAAAGGGAGGTGGAAGGCAAGATTGTTGTAAGGCCAGGCGATTGGATATTAGAATTTCAGTAGTGTATATGCATAAGTTCATATACCTGATTGATGATATTCCATCATCTTTTCTCCTGGTCTTTCTCCATCCTCGTCCTCCATATACTATCTTCAGGGGGTAGGATGGAGAGAAAAAAAAAAATAGGGATTGTGATCGTACCTTTGGGAACAAAGATTCTGTCGCCTCTCCTGCTTCTCTTTCCAAGGACTTTTGAAAACCAGACTCACAAATCCTCAGCAACTGGCCCCGAGTTTTTTTATCTGGCCATATATGAGTGACATCACTGTCGTTCGTTTCTGATTCATCAGACTTGGTTTCCAAAAGCAAGGAGAGAAAAAGCAGGAGGACGACAGGACTTTTATTGCCGATAATAATCGATCAAAAAAAGTATCGATGAACATTTGGCACGAAGCAATCTCATACCACAGTCGATGACTACAGAAAAATGTCCGACGATTTAATCCCACTCTGGTAAACCTGCTTGAATGAAGATGCTTTATAGCCTATATATTGCTTGCTTTTGACACTTCCTGTTCAGTACTCTCACTTTACTGTTAAGAGCATATGAAAAAGATAATAAATTAAACTGCAGCTGACTCTACTTACAATTCTGATAATTTCAGATGTCATCGGATCTTTCCTACACGATACATTTCTGACTGACTGTGCATAGTTTGTAATGGCACAACAGTAATAAAACCTATATACACATGTGATTCTTACGAACATGGTATTAAAACTAAGTGTATAAAGGTAAATCTTATACTGTATTTTTTACAGTAATTATGGAACGCCTGCACAGGACATTTTGTTTAATCTTACAGAGCATTGCTGGCAACAATACTGAAAGGTCAAGCATGTTCTGCTCACATTTTTTTTTTACTGAAATCACTGCAAAAACACTTGAGGGAGGTTTGTCCACTTTTTTTTTCGCCCTGAATTTTATTTTCAGACCTTAATTTGGGCAAATACTGAGTCCCGGCTGCACACATATACCGGTAAGTCATAGTTCTGCTCGTTCTTTAATCCTGCCTTTGGCTGGAGGAAGTCATAGCCAAGGGGTCACACAGAACAGCAAAGGGTAGCATTCTTATACTGAAGATTTCGTAACACTTCCTCCTTAGTGATATATTCTGTCTACTACATCTCAAACCAATGTTAACACAATTAAAAGGCATACAAGAGCACATGATGGGAAGATAGTCTATCACTTGGGAGGACATGTTATGAAGCCTACTGTACCACCTAAAATACGCCCCTCAGACCCAAATTTGCATGCATACAAGGATCATGTGCTTTACACGTTCAATTGCAAAGTGGAATGTAAACTCCTATTATCTTACTGCCTTATTTTGGAATGCCGGTGGTTATTACATATGATCAGCCTGCATCCTACATTTAGAATGCTGACAGCAACGAAATAGGGAGGCTGTACACTCGCACCAAAAAGTATCAGTGCAGAATATGTGTTAAATATTATGGCACACGGAACAAAGGTAAGTGGAAATTGCGGTTCTGTCCTCCCACACGCAGGCAATCCAGACGACAGATGAATGCTATTTCAAATACCTCTTGTGTCCTCCATAATGAGTAGGGAATGGCAGTAATTGTTAAAATATATACAGGTATTAATGGCCTGTCACTGCCACACGACCGAATCATTCCGGATGGCATCGGACCCACAATGCACCGATAGTATTTGGTGCGAGTGTACATGCTGTATTTTACTCATTCACTTCAGAAATTATCTAATAATAAAATAAGAACATTGCATTTCACTGAGTTGTTTAGCGTTTCAGCATACTACCATTAGTTCCAAATCGCGAGAGACTGTTTCCATTTACACCTTTAATTCTATCGCTGGCTAGCGGGAAGTCTTAGCTGAATGCAGAACTCTTGTTGGTGTTTGAAACTGCTGTAGGCTGCACAAGTTAAGTGTCACCACAAACTGTTCCTCGTATTGATGACCAGACTTCAAACTTAATCCTCTTCAGTCATATGACCTATGATGTCCCTCACGTAGCGATATCACAGTTGATACTGTTTCAATTTGATATTTCGGTACTAACAAAAATATAACTCTGAATAGTCCAATCAGACCACACTGAAGTGCAGCTCACCTCAACACAATACTTGCCTCGTACACCTCACGAACACAAAACACACCATGAAATACATTCACAAACAATCCATTATGCTCACACTTCACCGAAGGCTCCACACCATATCACAATCACCTCATACACCTGACTCTCACAACACAGTGTTGATCAGTATATAACTTAGGAACAATCCACTAAGCCCAGTGTAATTCAGCCCCCACACCACAATACACTTGCAACACCAATTACAGCTCACATGCACTCCGCTATGTCCACACTGTAATGCAGTCTCCTATACCACAACACAGGCACCTCATACACCTCACATTCAAAACAAAGACAAGCCTTCAACATAACCTCAACAAATGATCTCTGAAACGACCAGTTTCTTGCAGTCCACTGGGTTCACATCTTGAAGAACCGGAGGTAACACCACCACCACCACCACCAACAACACTTCTAATTTTCTGACATCCTTTTCTGATTATCGAAAATAAGTATTTGCTGTAATTATAAACCAGAACATTTTTGAGCAGTTGACTGAGAGGTGTTATTTCCAAAAAATAATGGTACTGCTGGAATAAATGTGTGTGCAAAATGAGAGATTGATGAAAAGTGTGTCACGTGACGTGTTGGGTAAAGGTAATTAAAGCTGGAAAGGGCGCAGCCTGATAAGAGATGATACAATAACAGAGTTTTGTTTGTGACCGCCCTCCCCCCCCCAAGGATTACAGCATCCGGCTGTAGATAATTAGATAAAAAGATTGGCCTAGTAAATCTACCGTTACATTACGTGAAATGGCTGTTCATCATGTTTTACATTTTATATTGATCTTCAGGTGTTTATACTGAAAGTACAGTATGTGGTGTTTTACACGGTTATTAATTATATTTAGGTTATTTGGGGTCGTGAGTCAAGTATAGAATCTCCCAAAATGCCAAACCTGAGACCCTGGCAATGTATCACCTTTGAATTAATGTTATAACGTGGTTGCTTAATGAAATATCAGCCAATACCGTAATACCTCGATATATGATACCCCTACATGCGATACCCCGGCTTAATGATGGGGGTAAAAATTGCACCATACCCCACCTAACGATGGCCAAACCCTGGTTTAACGATGGGTTTTGATTTTTCTTATCGATTTTGATGATATTTTAAAATAAAATTGTGAGTTTAGGTTGATTTATAAACTGTTTTTAGACTTCGATTAATGTATTTTAGCCATAGGTCGGGGTGAACATTGTCATTTTAGGGTACACTTTACTTAGTTTGATTTTTTCCAGACTTAAAATGATGATATTCAGATTTGATCTGTTGGTTTTAATGAGTTATTTGCAGGTGTCAGGCTTAGGTTAGCTTCCTTGACAGCTGTTAAGACATTTAGATTGCCTTTAAACCTGTTTTTGGTCTCATCTGGGTGGGTTTCAGACATGTTTGGGGGAAAACCCAAGGCTGGTAAACAGTCCACATTGAAATGCATGTTAAAAGTACCCCGTTAAATGATACCCTGCCTAACGATGAGGTTTTACCTAACCAATTAGATCATTAAACCGGGGTATGCCTGTATTTGACATCAGAACCCCATCAGTGTATGAGAGAGACCTGTATTTTTAATTCTAGCTTTTGTTCTCAAAGCAAATTTTTGCAGATTAGGGAAGGCTCTGACCTAAAAAATTTAGGCATCAGGTATAGCCTTCACTGATCCCTTCAGTAAACGAACCCTTTCCTAATATGAATTAAAATGGAGGCATCAAGAACATACTAATACGTTTGTTTTACGATGCTTAGTAGAAATGCATCTAGAGAAAGAAAAGAGGTTGTAGGTTGCCTTCATGGATCTGCAGAAAGCATCTTACAGAGTGGACAGACATTGTAGAAGGTATCAAAAATATATGAAGTAGATGGGAAGTTGATGTATGGTGTTAAACAGCACGTGTGAGGGCACAAGGGTTCCAGTGTATGTGGACTGTGAATTGAGTTCTTTGATATTTGTGTTGCACTGAAGCAGGGGTATGTCATAACCCCGTGGTTGTTCAGTTTATAAATGGATGGGGCTATAAAAGAGTTACTATGTAGGGCAGTGCATTTGGGAGTGTCTCTAATATGAGAGAGTAGTGTCTGAAAACTTTCTGTACTGTTGCTTGCTGATGATATATTGTTATGTGAAGAGGAATGTGAGCTGCAAAACTTGGCGAATGAGTTTGGGAGTGAATATGGTGAAACGGAATCTAAAAGTGAATGTAGATATAAAAACTTTGGTCATCGAGGGAAATGAAGTCAAAGAATGCACAGTAAAGCTCGATGGTAAGGAAATGGAGAATGTGAATGTATTTAAGTACTTAAGTAAAGTGATAAGTATTGATAGAAGTTTAGAAGACGAAGCGGTTGAAAAGGTACAGCAGGGAAGAAAGGTTGCTGGTTCATTAAAAGCAGTAATTTAGAACTGGGAAGTGAAAATGGAAGGTCTTTGCATGACAGTATTGTGATCCCCACAAACATACAGAAGAAATGCATGAAACCTGCTGGAAGGCCACAAGTCAGGATTGAGAGCAATGGAAATGAGTTATACGAGAGGAGCATGTGGAGTTACATGAAGATTTTAGAGAGACAGACAAATCCATAGGGAAGTAAAGGAGCGTTGTTACTGATGTGGATGTGACGAAGTATTATGGGAAATACTTTTATATGGTGTGGCCATGTGGAGAGAATGAAGAATGAAAAACTAACCAGTAGAGTGTATGTCAGTGAGGGGAGACGAGGAGGGGAGACCAAGGATGAGGTGGATGGATGAAGTGGAGAGATATGTAAGAGAAGGACATGTGAACTGCAGGGAGAGCATTCCAGCTGCAGAAAACAGGGCGATGTTGAGGCACTTTGATTAAGGCATCTGACTATAGACAGATAATTTCGGTTAATGGGATAATACCAGACAACAGGTGTTCATTTACTGTGAAACCCTGGCTTTCTTCCAGTCAGGGTTAGGATTAGAAGGTGAGCAAAAATCATGACTTACGAGTTTACGTATGCTCTTAAAACATTAACAAATAGTGTGGAGTTTGTGTGTATACAGGATTGAGAAACCCCCACTGGCTGACTAAAAGATATATTTCCAAACAGTTTTGGCAACTAGTGTATTAATCTTGGTCTGCAGTTTCAATGAAGAGGGTGGCAGCAGATACCAAAGCTTTCTGAATATACATCTTTTCGCCTGCCAGTATGGGTTTCTCTATCTTCACAGATGTTCATGACAGTGTTTCTCTTTAGCAATTACATGTATACAGTATATAATATCCTTACAAATACTTAATTGTATAACACAACCAGTAACACAGAGACCAGGGGTACCATTAATTAGTGTGTGGGTAGAAACTATGACATAAGAGTTTACATAAATACCTGTGTTCTTATGGCAATAACAAATGGTAAGGAGATGATATGTATGTGTAATATCTCTAAAAATACTTAACCTCACACAACTAGACACACAGTGAGAGTTGTATTCCAAGTGGCACAGGTGATTTTGTAACACCTCTTCCTTTGCGATTTATTCTACACATAACACCACAGTTTCTTCTTGTATGTTTGTGATGCAAGTTATGTCAGTATAAAAATAACACCATCCAAGTCAATGCAAGGTTGTAATATCTAAGATAAACTGCTAAGAATGAGGTGGTATAAAGCTGCAACTAGGAATGCAACCCTGGGAGATGCAAGAAGCCCTGCACAATAGTAACACTAGAGTTCCAAGTACATATCTGCTTAAATAGGCAGTATCACACGACCAGGTATGCATGGGAGGGGCAACAAGTACTACACAATAGTACAGTAATACTACGTTTATATCTCCATAAAAAATATCATACAACCAACTGTACAGTGAGAGGGGCAACATATCCCACTTTAGAGAAATACAGTACAGTGGGCTCCCATAGTGCGCGAGAGATTGGGCGGTCCTGGTCCTCGTGCAGCGTGAAATCGCTCACTGAGAATACATAATCTTATGGGAAACATAACATATGGGCAGTACCCCCTCATACCTGGACATTTTTTGGCCCTTAGAGACATAATAAAGGTCAAATTTTTCAGACAGTGTGCTACAGATATAGCTACAATAACAAAAATATGGGAAGTCACCTTAACAACAGTAGACAACAGGCCTGATGGACTTAAAAAACAGGGGTTCTGAGGTGCGGCAACACTTACAGTGCTGCACCCCCCAACGCACCTCCCGCAGCACCAACACTTCCCTCCACAGACTCCTCCTGACAACCTTCCCGAGGAGCCTCTAACTTACTTCGGCCATAAACCCCTCGAAGTCCAATGCTGACACATCTGACATTGCTTCATATTCATCCTCAACAGGAACAGGATCAGACGATGTAACTGGTTCCTCAGTTTCACTAACTTAAGCCTGCTGTGTGTAACTTGTTATGAGTGTTTGTCTTCTATTTATTTCTTGCCTGTGCCTGTCTGTGCAGAAACGGAAGACTGTCTATACCAACGACAACCTCCACCATTCTTAGGTTGCTGACTTCCTGTTCCTTCACCTCTTCCTTGAGCTTATCCACAGCAGCAAGGATCTTGCTTATTCTTGACATACACAGCTCTGTCCTGCCCTCCATCACACTAGGCTGCTCAACTTGACTCTGCCTGGCATCGGGCTCTGCGTCAGCCTCGTCTATCCGTTGCAAGACTTCCTCGGGAGGCTGTTTCTCAGTAACAGTGAGCACTTCCTGTACGTCTGCCAACGTAGTGTCCTCGAAACCTGGTACAGCTTGTGCTGCTGTCAGTGTAGCTGCTTCAGCCTCGGCCAGTGGTTGAATGGGCGTCTCGTGGGTCGTGCATAAGTGAGGCACGAGCAGTCGCCATGCATGGTTAACCATTGCAGGTGTAATCTGGTGCCATGCTTGTAGGAGAAAGTCAACAGCGTCCTTCACTGTGAAACGATGCCAAAATGCCTCAACAGTCAGGTCACCTGTGGTGGGTCGGGATACAGCAGCTGGCGGAGATGGTACGGGAGCAGGTGCCTCACAGAGGTCTTCGTCGTGATCTTCTTGTAAGGCATGAAGCTCCTCTTGTGTGTCAGTCTTCCTGTGTAGGTAGTCATACACTTGCTTGTGGCAGAAGTGCTTCATAGTGGCGATCAGTTCTTGGTCCAGTGGCTGCAAGAGTGATGTCGTCCGGGGTGGCAGAAACACAACACGACAATCCTTGTGCAGATCTTCTATGTATGGAGGGTGACTTGGTGTACTATCCAGCACATGGAGCATCTTAAATGGAATGCCAAGTTCCTAACACTTGGCCCTGACATCGGGGACACAGTGCTTTGTTAACCAGTCTGACATAATGTTCCCGATCATCCAACCATTTGCAGCCTTGTACCAGTACATGCCACTTGCGTCCATGTTCGTGAGGTTTTTGTAGCACCTTGGGTGTGAAGCTGTGTATACAACAACCGGCCTCATCTTGTGGCTCCCAGACAGGTTTACAGTGACATTACCGTCATCTTACACTTCTGGAGCTTGCCACCAGGGGCTTGTTTCTGTTTTTTTTAGCGATGTAACTCGATTCGGGCATGGCCTTGTTGCAGAATGATGTTTCGTCGACGTTGTAGATCTGGTCTTTGGTGTACTGTCCTTCTTCAAGACGCGCTCTAAATTCAATAGAATACTCTCTCGTGGCCAGCTCGTCAGCAAAGGCACGTTCACCAGATAGTTTGATGTGACGGAATTCCTTGCGTTTCAAACAATGGTGCAGCCATCCTACCAATGCCTTGAATGGTTTGTCCACAGATAACTTGCAAGATGCTGCCTTGTAAAAGAGCTGGTCTTAGTTCTTAATAAATCTGCCATTCAATGGTACACCTTCCTTCTCCTTCCTCATAATGTAGGTGGCAAGATACCGTTCCATAAGTACCATCACACGATTTCCCACCTGGGAACGGCCGTCAAGTTCAGATGCACCATACGTCTTCACAAGTGCCCTGATGGCATTGCGGTTCTTCCAAACAGTCCTCACTGTAGATTCAGCCAGTCCCATGGCTTTCCCAATAACTGTGTTCCCTTGTCCCTTCTCCTTCATCTTGATAATCTCGAACTTGGTTGCGTGCGTGTGAAGTTTCTTAACTCTTGGGGCTGGAGGCATGGTGCAGCGAAGGTACAGTCCAGGATGGAGCAAAAAAAAGCCACACATTGTACACGACAGGTTAGCTGCAGAGAGCTGATCCACACTGTGCACAAGCCTTATCTGTAATGGCGCACCCGCTGCCTCCTACCCCAAGTTGTGCAGTAGAATGCTCCAGGAATTTCTGCACATCAACATCACGACACGTGATGATGGACGCGTTATGTGTGTGGGGGGTCGTGTATTAATGGAAAATGGCAATAACGAACCACTCCTTGCCTCTACCTTGCGTTCTGTGAGGTTAACTCACACATTCAAGGTTTTTGGTTATGATTTTTGGTCACTCACGCACAATGCGATTTGCGCACTCTGAGCTCGCACAGTAGGCGAGCCCACTGTACTAAAGTTTTGAGTCGACAGGATCGTTGCAGCAGAAGTTTAACACCAGTTCTTCCATTACTTCACATGTTCTGCTCTCATCTGTAACAAAAGATTATGCTGTACATAAGAGTTAGAATTTACATTCAGGCTAATATAAGTATATTCACTGGAACTGGACCAAAAGCATTTCCACAACTTGATCATCCTGTTAATTGTTTACACTATCTTGTTGTAAATGAGATTAATAAGTATTTAAAACCATGGGTAAATATAAATTTATCTACTAACAGTAAACCAAACAAGATTTTTACTTCCAGATGCCACCTCTCAGTTCTCTACAGTGGCTATCAATTGTGTAGAAAAGGCTGTAATTTTTCCACCTCCTCTTCCTTCTCTGGAGACATGTATACAGGAAGAGGATTCAAGCCACTTTAGGCACCTTATATGCATTTTAACTGGTGACCTGCTTCACAATCGGAGCTTAAGAGAAGTGTATAGCTTACTGTGTTTGGTTGAAATACATCATAAGCACGATAACCTTCATTCAGGGCCACTGATAGCCTGTCTGCTGGCTTTGTATGGACATTTTAGTGAGCAGCTTGACAAAACCACTCCACTCATGTGTGATTGTTCATACACCAGTCTTATTTATGCCTGCCTCTGGCAGCCCTCAATGTTTGCTCTTCCCCGCTCCCCCCCATTTTTAAGCATGCTCTGTTCAATGCCCAGTTCCATTTTCAAGGTGATCAGGTTATCGTATGTGTCAGGAGCTCCACATGCCTGTCTGGTTCTTGTTTTGTGTTCCTTTGGTTAGTTTTGCGCTAATTTTTGAGAGGGTTGGCAGTCCTAGTTTGCTGTTTTGTGGTTCACCTGCATGTTCGTAATTTTTTTTTCTGTTTCAAGAGAGTATGGAACAGTGGGTGCAAGGATTGCATGGGTGAGGGTGAAAGTAGGTATACAAGCGTGGGCGACTGTATGTGCATATGCGCTGACAGAGGACCGAGTGGCAAGAGTGAAAGATGAGTTCTGAGTGAGTGTAGAAGCATGTATGGACAAATCTGACAGGAGCGAGAGAGTGTTTTTGATTGGAGACATGAATAGCAAAGTTGGGAATGTACGAGTGAATGGAGTGATTGGTCAGTGGGGTGTGCCAGCTGAAGTAGATGAGAATGGTAATGCTTTGGTGGACATCTGTGCTAGTAATGGGTTGGCAATAGCTAACACCTACTTTCGGCATAAGATGATCCACAGGTATACATGAAGAGTAATGACGAGGATGGATGGTGAACTTGTTGAACAAAAGGCAGTAATAGACTACATGTGTGTAGATGAGCAAATGAGAAAACAAGTGTTGGATGCAAGAGTGTGGAGAGGGTGGGGGAATGGAATCTCGGACCATCAATTAGTGATGGCCAAGATAAAGCTGCGAAAAAAATGATTGAAAAAACGAAAGGAACGACAGGAGGAAACTGCTCCTGTGAGAAGAGTGGAGAAGTTGCAAGATAGTGACAAAATGGCAGAGTATACGAGAATAGTGGAGGAAAGATTGGGAAGGTATGAGTTAGAGCAGATGAAAGGGGAGGAAGAAGTATATATGTAAGATATTCACGGAAGAGATAGGCGCAGCGTGTGAGATGGTATGTGGCGTGAGGAGGATATGCTGGGGTGTGCAAGGGGCAACATGGTGGAATGATGAGGTGAAACGAGCTGTGGAACAAAAGAAGAAGGCATATAGTGAATGGCTAACGAGTAGAAGTAGAAGATGAGAGAGAGAAGAGAGAGGTATACGTGAGCAGGAGAAGAGAGGTGAAGAGACTGGTGAAGGAGAGTAAGAAGAAAGTGGATGAAAGAGATTCGGAGGAATCTGAGTGTGAAATGGAGGGAGAGTAAGAAATTATTTTGGAAGGAGGTAAAGAAAGTAAGGCAGTGTGAAAGGGGAAATAATAGGGGAGTGAAAGATAAAATTGTTTTGGAAGGAGGTAAAGAAAGCAAGGCAGTGTGAAAGAGAAAATAATAGGGGAGTGAAAGACAGGAATAATAGATTGCTGGTGGAGAAGAGAGAGAAATAGAGGAGATGGAAGGAGCATTTTGAGGATTTGTTGAATGTAGAGAGTGAGAGCAGTGCAAGTATAAGTGGTTGGGGAATGGCTGGGAGAAGAAAAGACGAGAGGAGGGAGGAAGAGATCAGTAGGGCGGAAGTAGTGGAAGCAATGAAGACCAAGATGGGAAAGGCCCCAGGAATTGATGGAGTGTTTGGTGAAATGCTGAGGTATGGGGGTGAGACTGCTGTGGAGTGGATATGGAAGTTGTGTAGATTCGTTTGGGAAGAGGGAAGGGTTCCAGAGGACTGGAAATCAGGTATAATTGTTCCTTTATACAAAGGAAAAGGGATGAGAGAAGTATGTGGTAACCATAGGGGTATTTGCCTTCTTAGTGTGACTGGAAAAATATATGGTAGAATACTCATTGATAGGGTTAGGGATATGACAGAGGAGCTAGTTGGAGAAGATCAAGGGGGATTTAGGAAGGGAAAAGGGTGTGTAGATCAGATATTTTCTAAGATGTTTAGTGGAGAAGTATCTATAGAAGGGAAAGAATGTGTATGATGCCTTCATGGACTTGGAGAAAGTTTATTACAGAATAGATAGGCAAGGTATGTGGAAGGAATTAAGAATATATGAAGTGGAGGGGAAATTGTTAAGTGCTGTGAAGAGTATGTACGAAGGAGCTAGGGCTGCGGTGCGAGTAGATGGTGAGCTGAGTGAGTTCTTTGATCTCATTGTGGGACTGAAACAGGGTTGTGTGATGTATCCATGGCTGTTTAATATATACAATACATGGATGGGGTTGTAAAGGAGGTGCAAGGTAGGGCAGTGGATGTGGGGGTGGCTCTAATGAATGAGGGTGAGATTTGGAAGATTCCGGTGTTGCTGTTTGCTGATGATACAGTATTGCTGAGTGAAGATGAATGGGAGTTGCAAGGTTTGGCGGATGAATTTGGGACAGTGTGTAGGCAGAGGAATCTGAAAGTTAATGTAAACAAGAGTAAAGTTATGGTGTTTGAGAGGAATGAAGTCACAGAATGCACAGTGAGGTTGGAGGGTGAGGATATAGAGAATGTGAGTGCATTCAGTTTGTTGGTTCACTGAAAGCAGTGATGAGAAATAGGGAGGTGAGTATGGAAGTTAAGAAGTCACTGCATGATAGTATTGTGATCCCTACTCTGACGTGTGGAAGCGAGGCATGGACCTTGCAAGAGGGGAACAAATCAAGAGTGAGAGCAGTGGAAATGAGTTACTTGAGAGGAGCATGTGGAGTGAAATGGAGGGACAGAGGCTGACGAATGAAGATGTGAAGGAACGTTGTGGGGTGGATGTGAGTAGTTGAGAAGACTGGGAGAAATACAGTGAGGTGGTTTGGACATGTGAAGAGAATGAAGAATGAAAGACTGACTAAGAGGGTGTATGTAGGTGAGGTGGAGGGAGGGAGAGGGAGGGGAAGACAAGGATGAGGTGTAGGGATGGAGTTGAGATGTATATGAAGGAGGGGGGAGTGAGTTGGGGGGAGAGTAATCAAATGATGGGTGACAGAGCGATTTGGAGGCGTTTTGTCTGCGGCCACCCTTTGCGGGATTAGGGCGTCGAGCTATAGATAGATCAGTCAATCAATCATTTCCTGTGGCACCCTCGGGGATGCATAGGGCCTCGATGAACTCACACCACCACATCCTATCTTGTGCTAACTCCTCAAGATCTCCCCAACTACTCATCTCCAGCTTCCCGTCTCATTGTCCTCACCCACGTCTCTTTAGGCCTTCCTCTACCTCTCCTACCAAGTGCCACCCACCCTGGTGTACCTCATACTATTCCCTGTCTCCTATACACATGTCCTAGCCACTTCCATCGTGAGAATCTAACATATTCATCGATCGGCTGCACTCCCGTTATTTCTCTAATTCTACTATTTGGTATCCTTTCCCACCACTTAACTCCTAATATTCTTCTAAGTGCTTTATTTTCAAACACCAAGAATTTATTTTCCATAGTCACTGTGCTGTACCAAGACTCGTGTCCATAAATTAAGATACTCCTAACCATTACCTTATAAAGTTTGATTTTTGTATGCACAGAGAAATTGTTATTATTCCAAATATTTTTAAGCATTCCCATTGCCTGATTAGCCTTCTTTAACCTTTCCTCGAATTCAAAGTTCAAAGAACCATCCTTGGCTAAGTAAGTACCTAAATATTTAAACCTATCAACTTGCTTTACAACCATACCTCCAATTACACATTCCTGTGCATTTTCCATATTCATATTGATTATTTCAGTTTTTCCACAATTAATAACCAAACCCACCTTGCGACCTTCACTCACCAAACAGTCCAACACTCTCTGCATCTCTTCTGGCCCATCACAAATCAAAACTATATCATCTGCATAATCTAAATCCAAAAGTTTCCTGTTCTCTCCCCAAAGTATACCTGCACCGGTTTCTGTTCCAACGTTTCATAATGTAATCAATGACCAATATAAATAGTAAAGGCGATAAACACCACCTTGAATTACTCTGGACTTGACTTCAAACGAATCACTCAGACAACCATCAACCATCACTTTACAAAATGTGTCCTCATGCATGTTCATAATGACCCTCACAAACTCCTCTGGTATTCCATAATGTCTCATGATCTTCCCCATAGTCTCTCTCGAAACACTATCAAAAGCCTTTTCAAAATCAACAAAACAAAGACTTAACGGTACTCTCATTTCATTAACTTGCTGCATCAAATGCCTAACTATAAAGATCTGATCATTGCAACCACGTCCCTTTCTAAAACCAGCCTGTTCATCCCTCAGAATACCCTCAACCACCGGCTCCAACCTATTTAACAACACTTTACTGAAAACTTTCAAAGCTATCGGTGACAAAGAGATTCCCCTCCAATTACCACATTCACTCAGGTCTCCCTTCTTCGGAACTTTAACAATTACACCATTCTTCCAAACTGATGGTAGTAACCCCGTCACCAATATCTTATTGAATAGCTTGGTCAAGATCATTATTAATCTATCCCCCTCCACTTTAAACATTTCCGGAAATAAACCATCCTCCCCTGGTGCCTTATTATTCTTTAACTGTTTTACTGCTTTCTCCACTTCTGCAAGCCTCAACTCTCCTGTTTCTATATTTAAATCTTCCTGAGCAGACGGTATATCCTCTTCTGGTGGTATTGGTCTATTAAGAACTGTCTCAAAATGCTCTTTCCATCTATTTTTAATATCTCCATCTTTGGTCAATAAATTTCCTTCCCTGTCTCTAACTGGTATTTCCTTGCGTTTACCTGCATTACCACTCAGTTCTCTAATCGATTCATATGCTATTCTTTGACTCTGTCCATCATTTTTGTTTATTAAGATTTCAGTCTCTGCAACCTTTTCATCCACACATCTTCTTTTATCTCTCCTAGCTAACTTTCTTACTTCTGAATTCAAACTCCAGTACGCAGCTCTTGCTAATTCAATCTCTCGTTCATCAACGCATTGCACACACACACCACAAAGCCCGCCAGGAGACAGGACGTGTGTGCTAGGCAATCCCTAGGTCCTGTTTTCCCCACTTACTGTTTTTTAACCAGCCCATACACCACTGACCGGGCTAATGTAAGGCCCGGCCTGCACTATATGTGCAGGGAATCTTTCAACGAACGAACGAACGAACGAACGCATTGCATCTCACTCCTCAATTTAGCCTCACCTCTCTTTTTTATCATATCCCACGTTTCCTCTGATATCCATTTCTTTCTTCTGAATAGATAGATAGATAGATAGAAATGTTTTTGTTTTTTTCTTGGAAGGAACTGTTTTGCGCGCTTAGCCTTTGGTTCCTTCTTCCTCATAAAAAAAAAAAAATGTCGGATACCATTAGAAAATTCCTGGGGCGATACCAGTGTGTGTGTGTGTGTGTGTGTGTGTGTGTGTGTGTGTGTGTGTGTGTGTGTGTGTGTGTGTGTGTGTGTTCTTACCTAATTGTTCTTATCTAATTGCATCTCAACAGGAATGAGTCAAGCTCATACTGCCCCATGTATAAAATTACTTTAATCATATATATCCCTAAATTTATGAATTGTTTTGACACACACTATTTCATTCGGTAAAGGATTCCACTAATCAATTTCCCTATTTGGGAAACTGAATTTCCTTACGTCTTTATCACCTCTCTTTTTATGCGGTTTTTTGCAGTGTCCTCTTGCTGATGTTTCCCCATAGGTTATATACTCATTTATGCCTATTTTCTCTTTCCCTGAGACACATTTATATAGCATAATCATGTCTCCTCTTTTCTTCTCTCCTGTAGTGTTGGCAGATTCAGTTTTTCTAGTCTTTCTTCATAGCTTAGATCCCTTAAGCTTGGTATCCATTTTGTAGCGGCCCTTTGAACTTTTTCAATCTTCTCTATGTGTTTCTTGAGAAGAGGATTCCAGACTACTGATGCATACTCCAGGGTTGGTCTGATGAATGATGTTATCTTTCTCAGCATGTCTTCATTTATGTATGTGAATGCTATTCTCATATTAGCAAGCAGTGTATACATGTCCTGTACCTTCTCACTGATGTGGTACCCGGAGATAGCCCGTTATTGATAATCACTCCTAGGTCCAACTCTCTTTCTGATATGTGTAAGGTTTTACTTCGTATCTTATAATCCCAATCTGGTCTTTTTCCACTTAATTACAGTACATGAAACTTGTGCACATTGAATTCCATTTGCCATTTATCGCTCCATTCATGAAGTTTATTTAATTCTTCTTGTAGCTCTCTACAAGTCTATGTTAGGAATGCTCCTTTGTATTTTTGCATCGTCAGCAAACATATTTAGATAGCTTTCATTTGCAGTGTTATTATGTCATTTATATACACTAAAAACATCATTGGTGCCAGCACTGAGCCCTGTGGCTCCACTAGTTACTTCCCTCCATGATGAGTAATTTCCCCTTAGTACTGTTCACATTTCCTTTTTTCTAAGAAAATCTTGCATCCAACAGTACAGGTTGCCTTGGATTCCTCCTTGATGGTACAAATTCCATATGTCTTTGGTGCGGTTCTCTGTCAAATTCTTTCTTGAAATCTACTGTAGATACATACTGTCCACTCATCCTTCTCTTTTCTGTAATGTTTCTGCATCTCTATCACAGTAGTTTAATAACACATGAATTTCCCTTTCTAAAACCAAACTGCCTTTCTGTTATCATGCTGTGTTCTTATAAACGGTTTACCCAAACTTCTCTTTTCAGCTTTTCTAATATCTTACAACACTGGTTAGTGATACTGATCGGTAGCTGAGTGGATTTTGTCTATCACCTCTCTTGAATTGGGGAACAATGTTTGCCTTCTTCCAAATATCAGGTAGTTTACCTTGACCCAAGGATTCCTTGAATATTAAATATATTGGTCTACTTAACTCTTCTGCACATTCATGTTGCACCCAACATGAGATTTCGTCAGGACCATTTGCTTTTCCTTTATCTAATTTACTTAACTCCTCCTGTATTTCTTTTTCTGATATTTGTATATCCGGCAATATGTGTGGGCAAGCTTGTTCCATATCATCTCTCTCCAAATTATTTTCTTCTGTAAAAACTGACTGGAAATTCTTATTTAGTGTTTCACAAATATCCTTCTCTTGTGTACAGATGATCCCAACCTTGGTTTTGCTTTGGATGTAGCTGTAAAATAGCTTCTGTTGATCACTACTTTTATTTACAATGTCTTCCTGAAACTGTCTTTGGACTTCTCTCCTTATCCTTGTATAATCGTTTCTTGAATGTGTATAGTTATTATATGCCCTGTCATTATTGTGTCTTCTGTATCTATTCCACAACAAGTCTCTTTTTTCTTTAGATTATTTATATTCTGTATTAAACCATTTTTTTATTATCTTATCTGCTTCTTTGTGCTGTGGGATGTAATTTTGGACTCCTATTTCATAAAGTTCACAGGATTCTCTTTATATAACATTTAAATCTTGTCCTCTAAGCTCTTTTTCCCAATCTAAGAAGTACTTTTTTAGGTATGGCAGTTGCCCTTTTTACAGTTTAGGCTCTCTTTGTAACTCTCATTACTGTTAACTATGTCATATGCAATCCTGAAGTTGCAATTTAACATTGCATGGTCGCTTTTGCTGAATGGAGGTGATACATTATATTGTCAATATCATTTTCTTACCTAGAAAATATAATACCTAGTATTTATGGATCATCAGGTCCCCTTTTTCTGGTGTTTTCCTTTACATGTTGTGTTAGGAAACTCTCCGGCACAAGGTCCACGAGCTTTTGGTCCCAGCAGCTTTCATGGTTTCTTACATCTAGAGTATTCCAGTTTATATTTGTATTGGAATCTCCAGTTAATATGATTCTCTCAGATTTCTCTTCCATTCTGTGTAGTAATGCTCTTAAACTTTGAACTGTACTCTCTGCCATGTCTTCATAATCACCTCTTTCCCAAGTGTTTGTTTTGGGTGGCATGTATAAATTTGCCACAAGTAATTTCCCTTCAGATTTAGTAATCTCTACTGCATTCATTTCTACTTGTGAGGGTATATCTAGTTCTATTTCTTTGACTTGTAGATTTTTCTTTGTTAATATAATTCCTCCTTCTCTTTTAAATTCCTATTTCATCTCCATATATTGTATTCTTCTAAGTTTTGGGTATCGTTTGATATCCTTGGGGTTAATTTTGTTTAAGTAAGGCAAATATGTGGCTCCTTTTCTTTGGTATATATAATCTTTCATCTCTAATAATTTAGATACCATTTCATCTACATCCGAGTTTACATACTTGCCATAGCTTGAGTCTATTACCTTCCTTTCTATTATTCCCTTCTCGTTAAGTATCACTTTCTTATCAGCAGTCAAATTACTTTGTAAAAAAAAAAAAAATTCTCTTCCTCTCTTTTTTTTTTTTTTTTTGCTCCCTCTTCTCCTTTAGTGTACCCAATTCCTCTTGAGATAGGCATCTTTTTGTCCAAACTTTTTTGAATTCCTCTTTTTTCATTAGTTTGTTGGCATTCTTAAATATTTCCTCTACAGTGTTTGCACTCTGGAATGTTATTTTCAGGGGCCTTGGCTTACTTCTCTCATATTTCCCTTGTCTTTTATGTTCTTCTATATCTTTCTAACAGATATCCTCTGATATTTGCTGAAGTATGTTCATTATATTATCCATCTCCTTTTTGTCCCTTGAGATTCTGTTTTTTATTTCTTCAGCTATGCCACTGATTACTATGGATTTGTTCATCTCTAGCTACAGCTTCCCTAACTAGTTTTGGGTTATTCTTTATAACTTGTTTCACTTCCTTTCTTACACTTTTTTCTCCTACCCTTGCATCTAAATCATTCTGTACTTTCACCATTTCAGCATACTTAGTTTGTGTCTCATCTTGGTAATTTCTCACCATTTCATTTACCTGTGTTATTTTCTCTTCAGTGTTACAACTTTGGTTTATCAGACTGCTTGCTTGCCTGATTTTCTCCCTATCATTTCTGAAATCATCTATATTTCTCTCATGGTTAATAACTGTACATCCCATTTCACTAGCCTTTGTTCTCAGTGAATTTATCTCAGCTGGGAGGTGAGAAGACAGGAAGAAATCAGTAGGAGAGAAGTTGTGGAAGGAATGAAGAAAGTCAAATTGGGGAAAGCCCCAGGAATTGATGGATTGTGTGGTGAAATGCTGAAACATGGGGGAGAGATAGTAGTAGAATGAATGTGGAAGATGTGCAGATTGGCCTGGGAGGAAGGTAGAGTCCCGGAGGATTGGAAGTCAGGTATAATTATTCCCTTGTACAAAGGGAAAGGGAAAAAAGAAGTGTGTGGTAATCATAGGGGCATTTGTCTTCTTAGTATAATAGGAAAAGTGTATGGTAGGATAACTTACTGACAGAGTCAGGGAACGAACAGAGGAATTAGTTGGAGAAGAACAGGGAGGCTTTAGGAAGGGAAGAGGTTGTGTAGATCAGATATTCATCCTTAGATCTTTTGTGGAAAAGTTTCTAGAGAAGGGAAAGAAGTTGTATGTGGCCTTCATGGATTTGGAGAAAGCATATGACAGGGTGGATAGACAAGGATCGTGGAAAGTATTAAGAATACATGGAGTAGATGAGAAGGTGTTGAATGCTGTGAAGAGTATGTATGATGGTGCTAAGGCTGCAGTGCGTGTGGATGGTGAACTGAGTGAATTTTTCTCTTTGAAGGTTGGGTTGAAACAGGGATGTGTTATGTCTCCTTGGTTGTTCAATCTGTACATGGATGGGGTAATAAAAGACGTACAACGTAGAGCTGTGGATGTTGGAGTGGCCCTGGTGAGAGAGGGTAATGTTTGGAAACTCCCTGTACTGTTGTTTGCAGATGATACTGTGTTGTTGAGTGAAGACGAAGGGAGCTGCAAGGCCTGGTGGATGAGATTGGGAGAGTGTGTAAGAAACGGAGTCTAAAGGTGAATGTAGGGAAGAGTAAAGTGATGGACTTTGAGATAGGTGAAGTCAGTGGATGTACAGTGAGGTTGGATGGTGAGGAATTGGAAAATGTACGTTTAAGTACTTGGATAGTGTGATGAGTAAGGATGGAAGTTTGGAGGGTGAAGTGCTTGAGAGGGTGCAACAAGGAAGAAAGGTTGCTGGTTCCTTGAAAGCAATGATAAGAAACAGGGAAGTGAGCATGGAAGTGAAAAAGTTACTACATGACAGTATTGTGATACCAACTCTAACGTATGGAAGTGAAGGCTGGACGTTGTTGGAAGGACACAAGTCAAGAGTGAGAGCAGTGGAAATGAGTTATTTAAGAGGAGCCTGTGGAGTCACGTGGAGAGACAGGCTGACAAATGAGGATATAAAGGAGCGTTATGGTGTGGATGTGGATGTGATAGGAAGTGTTAGGAGGAACACACTGAGGTGGCTTGGCCATGTGGAGAGGATGGAGGGTGAGAGACTGACGAGGAGTGTATGAGAGTGAGGTGGAGTGGGGGAGAGGGAGAGGGAGACCGAGGGATGAGATGAAGGGATGGTGTGGAGAGGGGTATGAGAGAGGGGGGTGTGAGTTGGGATCAGGGCAGTGAAATGGCGGGGGACAGGATGACGTGGAGGCGATTTCTTTGTGGCCACCCCGTGCGGGATTGAGGCGTCTGGCAATAGATAGATATATGATACTTAATCTATTGTTGTGGCTTTTCTGTTTATTTCCTTTATTAATTCCTAATTTTTTTCCTTCTGTCTGCATAGCTCATTCTTGATTTCTTCAATTTCCATTTGAAACGATCTTTCTAGCCTACTTACTCTTTCATCTAATTTGTCGTAAGTTTCCTTTTCAACCAGGTCTGGGTAGAAGTCATTATCCTGTTTTTTTACCTTTTTATCCTTTCTTAACACCTTCTACAGGCATCTCTCCAACCTAAAACATTTTAAAGAAAACATATCTGCTTACAGTTATTGCATCACTCTGCCGTCTGTTAACCTTGGTGCTGTTCAGCTGACGTGAGGAAATTTATCACATTCTTTGACACTGATATACTTACTTTATACTTTTGTTATTTATTGTTTTACTATGTTGAACCATCACCTAAATTAGCTTGATACGAGCTTGACCTATAAAAAAAATACAATTTATGTATCCCCAGAGCGCAGCTCTGTGATATGCGTCCAACCCGGGTACTAGCCACTCTGTGTGTATGTGTGTGTGTGTGTGAGAGAGAGAGAGAGAGAGAGAGAGAGAGAGAGAGAGAGAGAGAGAGAGAGAGAGAGAGAACAGAACATAATTTTAGGGGTCAAAACCTGGGATAAAAACATATCGTTCAAAAGAAGAGACGAAACCCAATTTACCAACTCCCCTCCTAAGGATCCAAGTAGGCAAAATCAACAGGTAGAATTTAAGTTTCTAGCCAAAACAGGAAACAAAAATGACAACATTGGTAAAAATAAGGCACAAAATTTGAGTTACCAATCAAAATATGCTATGATGGTTAATTTGATGGCTAGAATAGGACAACACAAATCTTCAGTCAAAAAGATGCACAGTATAGTAGTGTACTAAAAGTGGCTTAGGGTAGATTTTCGTGGTCAAAACCCAACGTACTGGTCAGAACAAAGGACAAAACAGAAATGACCAAATCTTCCTCCTTTGGGATCCCAGTTGGAAAGGTCTAAAGGCATGTGTGGTGTTGTCCTAGGAGGCTTCTAACCACAAAATTATCCCATTACGTGTGAGGGCGCTCAGGTGTTCCGCTTTTAACCTGTGAAAGTTGGAATGTTAGATTCTCTCTTTCTCTCTCTCTCTCTCTCTCTCTCTCTCCCGTCTTGATTCATGAATACTCTTGCCTGCTCAAATTAACTTATCATAGTAAAATGGTAGAAAATGTAAGCAATTATACCCTGAGAAGAACAACTAGCTGACAGACAGACAGAGGGATAAGGCAAAAGACAATCAGACTCAACTAGGTGGCTATCAACAACGGCTAAATGGCCGTTGTGGGCCTTACAGCGTTGTTGGGCACCCCTCCATGTTGCAGGGTATTTGGTTAGCCAGTAGCAGGAGCCAGCATAGTGTAACGTCCTGTGAGAGATTTCAGAACTTTTTTTTTTTTTTAAAGTTAGGTCAAATTACGGTTGATTAAGGTTACTTTCATTAAACTGGGTTTGCTTTGATTTGCTTTGGTTGGCTAGGCTTGGTTTGGTTTAACTTGGCGAGGTTGGGTTAGGGTTGTTTTGGTTTGGTTTAGATTGGTTTGGTTTGGTTTGGTTGGCTTGGCTTGGCTTGGCTTGGCTTAGCTTAGTTTAGTTTAGTTAGGTTGGCTTAGGTTTTGTTTGACGATTGCTATGGTTTGGTTTGGTTTGGTTAGGCTTTGTTTGGTTGGATTGGCTTTGCATTGTTTATTTTGCCTAGGGTCGTTGGGTTAGGTTAGGCTGGGTTGTTTGGTTTGGTTTAAAAGGTTTGGTTTGACTTGGTCAGGTTTGGTTAAGTTAGGTTTGGCTGACTTGGTTCTAGCTTTGCTAGGTTTGGTTTAATTTCGTGTGGTTTGGTTTACTTAGGTTTGCTTTGGATGGTTGGGTTGGGTTTAATGTAATTTGGATAGGAGGGGTTGGGTTTGGTTTGGTTTATAGTTTAGTTTAGTTTAGCTTAGTTTCGTTTGACTTTGCGCCATTACTTTAGACTTTAACCCATTAACTCCCAGGGTTCTTGTGTAGGGCTTTTGCTGGAAGGATACTAAGTGTACTGCCCTCCGCCTATCGGCTCACAGTCGCGAAGCTCATAGGTCCCTCCCCCGGGGTTTCCTCCTTAATTAACTTTTGAAAATGCCCAGTTCTGTCCTATATTGAGGACGCTGGGTGCAAACTGGTCATTTGTGCACTGAGACAAAATGGTAGAAACAAATCAGTACTAAACAGCAATAAAATAACTGCTGTCGGGCGAGGTTTGCTGTGCCTGGCACCTCTAGTTTGGGTGGGTTCGGTTGGCTAGAATTGGTTTCGTTTGGTTCATTTTGGATTGGTTTGATTAGGTTGTATGGTTTGGACTGGTTTGATTAGGTTGTTTGGTTTGGATTGGTTTAGTTAGGTTCGTTGGCTAGATCTGGTTTCGTATAGTTCATTCTGTACAGGTTTAATTAAGTTTGGTTGGATTGGTTTAGTTCGTGGTTGCGTATAGTTCATTCTGGACAGGTTTGATTAAATTTGGTTTGATTGGTTTAGTTACGTTCGGTTTCATATGGTTAGGTTTGATTGGCCTGGTTTGGTGTAGTATGGCTAAGTTGAAATAGATCTGATTTGGCTTGGTTTGGTTTGGTTAGGTTTGGTTTGGTTTAGTTTGGCTACTTTGGGTTATGTTTGGTTTGGTTAGGTTAGGCAGCATTTGACTGAGTTAGGATGAATTTGGTTACGTCAGGTCATACTAGGTTCTATTTGATTGAATTAGGTTAGGTTAGGTCTGGTCTGGTTTGGCATAGTTTGGTTAGATTATATTTAGCTTGGTTGGCTTGGTTTAATTTGGCTAGGTTGTGTTATGTTGGGTTTCGTTTCGTTAGGCTGCGTTTGGTTTAGTTTGGCTAGGTTAGGTTAGGTTTGGCTTGATTATGTTTGGTAAGGCTTGGCTATGTTTGATTGGTTTAGATTATGTTAGGTCATATTAGGTTCAATTAGATTAATTAGTTTGCGCTGTCAGGTTGGTTTAGATTATTGAACATTCACTCATGATGTGAGATGTGAGAACTTGTGATTTTCCACTTTCCGGCAACACTGAACAGATGACCAAGACAAGGAGAGCCAACCGAGCTCAAGTGAAGCCTGCCATTTGAAGATAATGCTCGCTGCTCGTAGAAATTATTTCAATTATCCACGAATCAACGCCTTCCTGCAGGGTTACTTGTGCAGACTGTCTAAACTAATGGCTTTGCTGTAAAAGATGTTCCCTGCATCGAAGCTATTAAGTATGCCTGAAATTAAGATGTTATTGGCTATCTCGTTGTACCAATGGATCACCCTTTTGTATTTTTCCAGCAGCCCCTCTAACTGGTATTCTTGCAACTCAGGATCATCACTGTATTTTTCAGTTTATATTTCTTTGTTTGTTCCTGCAATTTCATTAATACTGGTTGTTGTGTCCTTAGCAACAGCTCTCAAGCCCTCAGTTATCTTGTCCATCACCTGGGATACAATAACGTTTTTGAGTACTTGATGCTCTGACTCAAAACAACGACAGATGAACACGGATGAGTTTTGCCTCTTGGATCTCTTCCTCATTATCAGCAAACTTTGGATTTATCATAATGCGTCTTAATCAAGGAATTAAGTCTGCAGGACTGAATAACTGCAATTAAACCAGGGCAACTGCCAGGGTCATACACCGCATGAGTCAGTGGGAAAGTACTTAAATTTTGCTAGTAGCCTTGGTCAACTTTACCTCAAGACGATATAAGTAGCATGCAAGACAATGGTGTAATATACAAAACAGATCACTAAAAAAGAAGTGCTAAGAAGACTTCTACACCACTTAGACTATGGCTCTCTCTTTCCTCTATATTGGCTGTAATTCATCAGGTTCACTTGGAAGATCTTTATGGAAGATGAAGAAAAATTAAATGTCCCCTTCACTGATAATCATGAAAAATTCAAGAAACTAACAAAATGAGTAAAAAGCATGAGATGTTTTCATAAGGATGGCATTCAAAGGCCCGTATTCTCGCCTGTTATGGAAGCACACCAAGACCATTTCCTACGCGATTTATTTTGTTTATTACATCTTATTGTCCTCTTCTATGTTGCATAATTCCTTCTAACATCGCCATTCTCTATACAAATGACGTACAAAAGGATTTTAACCAGCGATATCAAAAAAACAAATCCCTAAGGAAGAGGTGCTAGGGAGCTTCCTTAACTGCCAATAATATGAGCCTAATTGGCACAGGAAGCTTCATATAATCTCATAAGCGACTTATTTTGCCTACTATACCTCGTTTTTTTTTTTTTTTTTTTAATATCGTTTGAATTTGGACATAGTTTCCATCAATATCATACAAGAGGATACGGAGGTGTAAGAAGCAGAATAAATCGTTAAGAAGAGGAACTGCATAATCTCCAACGCACATTACAATACGAACGTATGTCTCGTACCTTTAGTTTTTCTTTATTTTTCGTCTGGATCACTTGAATGTCGTACTTCATGAAACAGTAATAAACACGTATGTTCTTCCCTGATAATGCACAAAGATGAAATTGATCACGAATATAACTGATCATCATCACCATCATCACCGTCACCATCCCGCCTTCTTTTCCCACCCGCGAGTGGGTTGAGGTAGGGTCCAGAAGGCAAGGGAAAGGACCTTGTCCATGACATGCCCAGCGACATTGATCATATAGCCATTCATTCACTGTGCATGCCCCTGGAAGCCTGAAACCTTCTAACAGGTGTACCTTTCCACACGTAACTTTATAATTACCTACCACACAAAGCCAATTCGAGGAATATCAGGTTATAAATGGAAAAATATGCAAAAATCATCATAAACGACAATAAGAGGTTCGCATACTTGGTGGTATATTGCAGGAGACATAACACCTCTTCCTTGGTGATTTATTTAGATATTACACCTTAACATACTCCTGTATCCTATTTATGCAGATTTAATTAAATATGAACTGAAATATCTCGTTTGAGTAGATGCACCGGCCAGCAGAAATGGCTCTTGTTCGAAGTGGCTTGGGTGATTTCGTAACATCTCTTCCATCGCAGTTAATTCTGCATATTATGTCTCACTATCCTCGCATATGTTACAAAAGCAAACCACGTATATAGTAAAATTATATTAATATTACACCTTATTGTCCTCTTGCATGCTACTATGGCAGACTTGTCAGTTCTAACTCGTGTATCTAAACAGCTAAGATTTCTATTACTGGATTCTTGGGGAATGGGCTAATTTCAAAACACGAAGGCCCAGCAAAAAAATAAAAAATATTTTGTTTCTTTACAAACTTATCAGTGAGAGAATGGATAATCCAGTATTCACAGCTCGAGCAAGAGACCTACCAGGCTCTGCTTTACCAGACCAAAATGGGCCAAAAATAGGACCTAAGAAGGTCCCTAAAAAGACCTCTTAGAATCATGTGAAGGCTCTTGTGGCACTGCACAGGGTTCTCTTCAAAATGCAGGGGTGACATGAGAATGAACGAGTCCAAAGGTAGACAATGTGGGCTGGCATGTATTGCCAGGCACTGGGCTAGTTGATATATGAATCAGCAACTCATTAACTTGGCGACAAAGGCGTACCTAAGCGACCCCTGGAAATGACCAGTGCATACTATATATAGATGAATAAGTAAACAGCTGCAGTATATCATATTTATATCTCTGTTTATTTGTAATTTATCCTAGAGAGGGATGTGTTTCAAAATGTTAACTTTCTGTACAACTGGTATCTGGCACCTAAAAAATATCTACATATACAAATGGTTCTGGATAGGATAGTCTCCACTTGGTGACATCGATATGACTTGGCAGTTATACAAACGTGCCTCCTCTTCCTCTGTCTCCCTTGAAGGATGGATAGAGGACTGCAAGCCAAAGAAAGTATCAGCCTGAAGTCCACTGGGTTTACATCCAAATGACCTGGTGCCAAAATACAACAACTACAACACAGGAATAGATAAATATGGTACTCACACTTAAGCATCAAGTTCAGTGTGCATTTGCAACACTGTAGAGAACAGCACTGAAGACCTTAATGGCACTGTAGAATCTGGTGTCACTGTAGCGTCTAATGGCATTGTAGATACTGGTGGCACTGCTGAATAACATGGTAGAGTCCAGTGTCACTGTAGAATCTAATGGCATTACAGATCCTGATTTCATTGTAAAACTTGCCGTGGCACTTCACTGGACGGACTTAGGTTTGAAGACATTGTGCTTTTGGTTAGTGGTGGAATGGAGAGTGTAAGAGCTGATGGTTGAGTCGAGGTTGGAGTGTTACTCGACTGTGTGGAGGAGGAGGAAATGGCTGGAATGCTACTTGACTGAATGGTGTTGCTTGATGGATTGGAAGAGCCTTGCGTGTCACTTGATGGGAGAGCCTTGAGTGTTGCTTGTTAGACTGGAGGAGCCTAGAGTGTTACTTGATGGACCAGGAAATGCTTCAATGTTAGCTGATAAACTGGAAGAGCCTTGAGTGTTACTTGATGGACTGGAAGAGCTTTGAGTGTTACTTGATGTACTTGAAGAGCTTTGAGTGTTACTTGCCTGACTGGAAGAGCTTTGAATGATACTTGACTAACTCAAAGAGGTATAAGTGTTACTCTGAGTGTTATTTAGTAGAATGGTGAAAGAGATTTGAGGGCAACTTGACTATGTAGCAGTTTACATTGCTGTACCTAAAGGACTATTACTCGATCCTGTGCTACGACTTCCACTTGAAGGTACGGCTTGAGTATCTCTTGACTGACCCGAAATTGGAGAGTGAGAGGCTGTACCACTTAATTTTATGGCAGTAGAGTGGCTGGAATCAAGAGAAACACTTGGCTGTCTGGTGTCTGAGGGACTGGTAACTTGGACTCCGAGGTGCTTAGAAGCGATCGCCGACTGAGTGGATGGCATGACATAACTCCCACTTCAAGAGTTATCTGGACTGGTGCCAAAGTCAGCCTGCATATATAAAATGGATGAATCTTTGTGTGGAGAGTCATCGGAATTGATGCTGTTAACGAAATGTGATGACAAAACTGATGACCTTCCATCTGAAAGGCTCTCTGGACTGTCAAAAGCAGATGAAGACGTGAAAGAATTGACACTTGAAGGGTTATCTGTACTGGCTCCCAAACTTGATGAAAAGGATGAACTTCCACTAAAAAATTTAACAGGATTGTCACCAAAATCAGACGAATGACCTGATGGATTATCGGAACTGATGCCAGAATCGAACTGCAGCTGCCCATCGTTCACCAGATGCTGGGATGTGTGCATGGTGAAATGGTCTTGTGGCTTTACCTCCATCTCTGGTCTACATTCACTTCGAAGGCCGAGGAATCGGTGCAACGGTTGTGTGCTGCACTTTTGTTGGTGCCTCTTCTGAAATGGTGTAGTAATGATAGTTTTAATGAAATGGTAGAAGACATTATTATTATTAATGTATTATTGTTATCCTCATACTCATCATCAATGTGTTCTGCATCACCCAAGGTCTATATATCGCAACTCTCTCCAACAGATTATCATCACCTCGTTCTTCATGTTATAATCAATCATAATAACCAATTATGCATTTCATACTTATCAATGAATACCTCTCTCTCTCTCTCTCTCTCTCTCTCTCTCTCTCTCTCTCTTACATAGGCAGAAGAGGTAGTGCAGGCCTTTTCTGAGGACTCGCAAACGTAGGGCAGCCTTTCTGCGCAGTCGATACTCCTTCATTCTCCTTTTGTAGTAATGAACCGCATGCGGAATTTGAATTAGCTGTTGGAGAAAGCATTATTATTATTATTATTATTATTATTATTATTATTATTATTACTACTACTACTACTACTATTATTACTGGATTGAAAATTTGGCGGAGATGTGGTAAATGAGCTTGAATGAACGCATACACAAAGAGTAAATAAACTGAAAATTAAGACAAAAATATCTCCACAAAACACCTTATGAACTGGGCACTGGTTAGGTATTATGTTACAAAGGCAGACCGTGGTCATGAAGTCAGTAATATTATGGATTTACATGTATTCTAGCGATCACTAGTTTCTTTACCCTCCTTGCTCGTGGTGGGTTGAAGACAGGGCAGAAGACATGCCGGGCGAGCGGACACAAGACACTTTGATGTAAGAGGCTCACTCACCTGAACCACAAATCACTCTCACGGACGAAACACATGAGCACAGTTATGAAGCAGTTCGTGAGTCATTATTCGACTGCTAGACTAACCGTGTCCACAAGCCTGACTCTGTTTCAGCCCTGGCTTCGACGTCCTTAGAGCTAGGTGGCCAAAGAAATTAGTGATCCAGATAGTACGGTTGAGAATACCTGTCATGTGTTAAACAGACTAACGGTGTTACGGATTTCGTCAAATTTACAAGTCTGAAAACCACTCGTGGTGTGTGTGTGTGTGTGTGTGTGTGTGTGTGTGTGTGTGTGTGTGAGAGAGAGAGAGAGAGAGAGAGAGAGAGAGAGACCAACAGTGGTTCTATAAACTAACTTCCATACGAAAGACTACGAATGCCCATTGCACACACACACACACACACACACACACACACACACATTGCCACACGCCTTAATTCCGTAAGAGGTGGCCACAATCAAATCGCCCCCACGTCGTCCGGCCCCCCACCATTTCATTGCCCTGCTCCCAGCTCACACACACCCTCTCTCATATACCTCTCAACCCCATCTCTCCACGTCATCCTTGGCCTCCCCCTCCCTCTCCCCTTCTCCACCTCACTCACATACACTCTCCTCGTTAGTTTGTCGCTCTCCATGGCCTCTACACATGGCCACACCACCTCAGTGTATTTCTCCTAACACTTTCTGCCACATCCACGTCCACACCACAACGCTCCTTCACTTCCTCATTTGTCAGTCTCGTAACACCACACCCTCCTCCCAAATAATTCATTTCCACTGCTCTCACTCTTGACTTGTGTCCTTCCAACAAAGTCCAAGCTTCACTTCCATATTTTAGAGTTGGTATCACAATATTGTCATGCAGCGACTTTTTAACTTCCATGGTCATTCCCTGTTCCCTATCACTGCTTTCAAAGAACCAGCAACCCTTATTCCTCGTTGTACCGTTTCAAACACTTCATCTACCAAATTTCCATCCTTACTCATCACACTACCCAAGTACTTAAATGCATTTACATTTTCCATTTCCGCATCATCCAACATCACTGTACATCCAGTGACTCCATTCTTCTCCGGGACCAATTTTACTCTTCCCTACATTCACCCTTAGAATCCGTTTCTTACACACTCTTCCAAACTCAGTCACCAAGCCTTGCAGTTCTCCTTCGTCTTCACTTAACAATAGAGTATCATCTGCACACAACAGTACAGGGAGTTTCCATACGTTGCTCTTTCTCATTAATGTCGCTCCAACATCCACTGCGCTACCTTGCACCTCTTTCAAAACCCTATCCACATACAGAGTGAACAACCATGGACACTTGGTGCATCCCTGTTTCAATCCAACATTCAAACAGAAAAATTCACCCAATTCACTATCAACACGCACTGTAGCTATAGTGCCCTCATACATACTCTTCACGGCATTCAACAACTTCACTTTTACTCCTTATTTTCTAAATACTTTCCACAATCCTTGTCTATCCACACTGTCATATGCTTTCTCCAGATCCATGAAGGCCGCATACTACTTCTTACCCTTCCCTAGAAACTTTTCTACTAAAGACCTAAGAATGAATATCTGATCTACGCAACCTCATCCCTTCCTAAAACCTCCCTGTTCTTCACCAACTAATTCCCTTGTTATTTCCCTATCTCTGTAAGTAAGTATCCTACCATACACTTCTTATTACACTAAGAAGACGAATGCCCCTATAATTAACACACACACACACAAATATATATATATATATATATATATATATATATATATATATATAAGTTAGATAGATAGATAGATAGATCCCACAAAGGCACTGTATTGCACAGTTCACTTCCCTTACACGTGAAATACTGAGAACACCAGCTACTTCTAGTGGTTCAGAAATAGTGTTCAGGAATTGAATTTATGTGAAATAACTGAGAACACCAGTTAATGGAAGAAATTCATCCATATACTGAATGTGTAATGGTACAGTCAATGAAACAACTATCTTTCCACTTCCGCTTGAAAAAAAATTACAACATTCGAAATACTGTACACTGAAAACCCTATCTCCGCTGGTGCGTGTTTCAGATGTTTCGATTTTTTCGCTATGTATTCGTCAAACTTTGGAAAGATACTTGTCTGTACATTTTAGGGTAGATGACCCGTCTATCCCCCTTTGTGGCATTACATGGTCGAAAAATTTCCAGTCACCTCATGGGGAGTCAACCTATGCAAGGTTGCCATTCAGACTGGTGCATTCTAATCATTGACGTTGGTAATATTTCTTCCCTGCTTATAAAAATCACTGTACTGCCAACCCTAAACATAATACACAAACATTATACATAATCTGTGCTACAGAATTTGATTTGCAGTGGGAGCGTGTAGACAAACGGGTGCTGCACATTTATCATGGAGAAATACTACAATAGCAATACATTCCGTGATGCTCCTGACTGTTCCACTTTAAGAAGGTGAGAAGTGACCCATCTTCCCATCTCTCTTCCCTTCCTTCAGTAGCATCAAACTTCATACCAAGCCATCCTTCAGTCTCCTCTCCTGAATGAATATCACCATCATCATCATTATTTATGTGAATACGGTTTTATACAGTTCAGGGAAGACTACTCGAACTGAAAGGGTTGGATATTTCTTTCACATCACCTTCTCTAATAGTGTTCTGCTACGTTAAATTGAACACTCTGGTAGTAGCAACCAATTTACAATAAATAAATACATAAATAAGTAAGTAAAGTCATCGTATTCCTGCCATCACAAAGTATATATTTCCTTTAGTACACATGAAACCAAGCCATCATAATGCCTCTTCTCCTGAAAACATTAAAACAAGTCAACATTAAGATGGTTTAGATTTGTCTTTTACCACCCAATACTGTTGCTTAGTCAATATTTACTTAGGCTATTTGTGCCCTCCTCCCCCACCGAGACTCATAGTAAAGGGGTTCACCACTCCACTAAGATCTTTTCCCCAAATTGAATAAAATCCATCGGTAGCAGTATAAATGGAAGTCATCTATGAAAGGGGCTTTTAGTAACTATTTCTAACATTTTCAGAACAAGACGACTTATTATCTATCTATCTTTCTGACCAGACGCCTTAATCCTCCACAGTGTGCCCATAAACGAATCACCTCCATGTCACCCTTGACTCCATTATCAGGTAGCCCTACCTCCAACTCACCCCTTCCTCAGTCACACATCTTCCCGCCCCACCCCGCCACCTCATCTTGGGTCTGTTCCTCTTGTTTTATTCAGAGAGTCTGTTCACAGAATTTTATAGAGCTGCCAAGAATGGGCCATCCAGCCTTCTGCAGTCTTCCTCCTTTCCTATATTCTTATATTCCAATGTTTTACTCACCATTCTCCATCAATGATGTTACGAAGTCAGCTTCATCATCAGAATGCAGTGAAGTCAAATGTCCTCCTCTTACCACACAGTGTATAGTGGCTTCTGCATAAGTGGCTACTTGGTTATAAGGGACTCTGTGGACAGCCAGTTTCACTCCTCTGTAACGCAGCAGGAAGCGCAGAGGACGAGGAGTAGATGGGGAACTGGCGGAAGAAGACATAGGTTTACTAGTGTTATACTCGTATAACTAATCCACTGCAGACCCGAACCTTTTCGGAGGGAGAGTGACACAAGAATTAACCCTTCCTCATTCTTCCTTAGTAAGGGGTGTCTGAAAGGAGAATGGATCTTGTGAATGTCGATGCTTCATATATATATATATATATATATATATATATATATATATTCACCTTCAGAAAGTGCCTCTTTTGTGGGAAGCCATTATGAGAAGCTTAAAAAGCTTCTACGTATTCATTACTTTCAGTAAAACAACCACGGAAGAACTGAAAAAAAAAATCCATACTGGTCCCTTATTCTTTCACTCACGTATCCACAACACTAATGGACAAAAAAATTAATATAAGCTCTTGAACATTACATCCTTTTTCTCAGTCTCCTTCTCTGACACTCAATTTGTCCACATTAAATAACTAAAAAATGCCTTCCATGTTGTTTGCTGCGTATTAGGCTAAACTGTCAGTTTCCCCTAACTTACAGTCCCAGTTGTGAGCAAAAATGTTGTACTACTCTTAAACATATCTATGACATATGAGTAGCTATAGCTGTATTATTAAAACTTGCGGGGTGAAGGGTACGGAAAAGTCCTCACTGTACTATAACATTTTCTTATGCAACTGGCAAAGGCAGAACTTGCATGACTTCTTAACATCATATATGACTGCATTATGTAACATGAAATGCAGGCTATTGCAGGGTTGGGGCTTTAAGCAAGGCTGCCGTAGTCCAAGGCATTTACGGGCACATGACCAGCATACTCCCCTTCATTGAAAAGCCTTCAGTCAAATCTTGGAGACTGAACCTATGTTAGGTTGTCACCCCGATTGTAATGGTTTAACACACCACCTGGCACCTTAAAAATCAGAAACATCCCCTCACTGACTCTCATTTTCTTAGGGTATGCATACACCCTCGCCCGCTCATTTTTAACAAGTAGCTAAAACCCATTGCCATTACTTACCTTGGCTCGGCTGGCGTCCATTTTCGATTTGTAGCAAAACTCTATGATGGCCACGACCATTGACAGTGCCAGGCCTCCAGTCAGGATGTAGAAGATGCCTGCTATTTTGCTCAGAGTCAAGGTGCTGGTGTGGGTATACTGTAATAAAGAAAGGGCTTTCAGTTTTACACACACACACACACACACACACACACACACACACACACACACACACACACAAAGAGAGAGAGAGAGAGAGAGAGAGAGAGAGCACCATGAAGCACAGAACAAGCACGTTCGTCAATCATGTGACCTGCACTTAGTCGTGAAACATCGAAAGTCGGGTAAAGAAATTGGAGTTGTGAGCAAAAGAAAGTGTGGGATGGATTGGAAGTTAGATGGGCAATAGAGCTGAGGAAGGAAAAGTATAGCCTGTGGAAATGGGTGTTGTAGAATTAGTGGTACTGCTGCAGTCAAATTAGATTTTAAAATATCCTCCAAAAATGAATGTTAGAGAGGTATGGAAATGTGCACAGTGAGCAAGGGAATGGGAATGATGATCTAGAAATTTGGTGGACAAAACATGCTTACAACATTAATTTTTGTTTAATTCTTCTCATTCTGTTTCCAATAAGACCTGATGTAATAGTTTCTCTGACAGTGTTTAGCAGAGCACATGACAACTCTACACACATTACTGTAAGCGGGTATGACCCATAGTCTGTGCCAGTTTGGGATACTGGGAAGAATACTAACTGACTATCGGTTACGTGAGCGTATCAGGGAAGATATTTCTTGCAAAGTCACAGTCTTTTCTGGAATACAACCATGGGAATACTCGGTCACATAAGGGGAAAAAGTCGTCAACAACCACAACAACACCAAGGGAATCCTGGACACATTTAAACAAAAAATCACCACCACAAAATTAAACCTGAAGGGAGAACTTACCTGCCTAACAAATCTTCTCTATAACAACCATAACAACAACAACAACAACATAAACTATCTTTGTAACCTTGTCAGACGAACACTGATACAACCTTTCTGAGCCAGGCAGACGAAGTCGATGGTCATTATTTTTGTACAAAATGTATCTGTATATGTCTGTGTCGAAAACTCAAATCCCAGAAAGTATTAGTTGCAGAGGGAAAAGTTATTAATAAAGTTGTTTAGAGTCACAACTTGAGTTCACATGTCACTCAGGCAGCATTGGAAGTCATCCATGATAGATACACAATAGTCAAGCTTTCATCAAACAGTATTATTAGTCTACCTGGCTCACAGATGACGGGTAGTCTTGTCTTCACTGAAGTTCTTCGGTATGAAAAGTACCCTCAACTAAATAAAAGCTGCTGGTGGTGGCACGAAAATAACAATGTCCTAGCACTGAAGGGGTTGAGAGATGAAGCCAAACATGAAGATAGCAGGGATATAACATCAATACATATACTGTACACACATATACATATACACACATACTTTTGTATATGAATATACTGTACATACAAACAATTGTGTGTATATATATATATATATATATATATATATATATATATATATATATATATATATATATATATATATATATATATATATATATATATTACGTAGGAGTTGTTGTATGCTGATGATTTGGTGTTGATTGCAGAGAACGAAAGGGAGGCGGAGGAAAGGTTTAGGAAGTGGAGAGATGGTATGGGGCACAAGGGTTTAAGGGTAAATGCAGAGAAAACAAAAGTGATGATATCTAGGGTTGGTGGCGGTACTGTCAAAGACGAGGGAGAGTGGCCATGTGCAGTGTGCCACAAGGGCGTGGGAAGTAATTCCATCTTGTGCGGTGTTTGTGATAAATGGGTGCATAAGAGATGTAGTGGTATCAGAGGCAGACTGCGAGATAATGCTGATTTTTATTTGTACGGCGTGTCGGGGAGAGCAGGTGGAGATTGTCAGACGTGAAAGGATTGAACTTGCTGGTGAATATCTTGAGTGTGTGGAAGAGTTTTGTTATCTGGGAGACATGTTGTGTGCTGGAGGTGGCGCTGGAGCTAGCTCTGTTGCTAGGGTGAGAAGTGGTTGGAAGAAGTTCAGGAAGCTCTTGCCTCTCCTGACATTGAGAGGACTCTCCCTACGTGCTAAGGGGTCTTTGTATGCAGCATGTGTTAGGAGTGTAATGCTGTATGGTAGTGACACCTGGGTAGTGAAGGAGGAAGATATTCGCCGGCTCAGACGTACAGAAATGACAATGATTAGGTGGATGTGCAGTGCGTCCCTGCGTCCAAGGCTTGGAGGGGCTGGGTTTACGATGGAAGAGTTGAGAGGTAAGATGGGACTGGAGTGTATTAGTGTTGTGATGAGGAGAGGTAGATTGAGATGGTTTGGACATGTGAAGAGGATGGGGGATGATAATTGGGTGAGGAAGGTGAGAAGTGTTAATATGTCATAAAGACTTTGTAGTTAATTGTAGAGAAGTATATTTTAGACTTGTGGTCGAGCGGCTTTTATATCTTGTAGTAGTTTCCCCACCAGATGTCATGTAGTGACGGGAGAGGTAAAGAATAGTATGGGACTATTTTTATTTGTCTTGGAAATATTAAACAGGTATAATAGTATAAGTCCTGGGTAGCTACCTCCCTGTCTCGCTATCTCTCTCTCTCTCTCTGTTCTCAAGCTAATCTCCGTCTCGACCTCTCTCTAGGGTCGCTTGTCTCCTTCTGTCTAGCCTGTTCGGTGGCTAATCTAGGTCTCAGCTCTCTTTCCTAAATTCTGGTATAGCAGGGGTGTGTCACATGTGTTCCTCGTGGGTGGACTAGATCTTTCTCACGAGAGGACTGCTGACAGCTAACTGAATCATCTCCTTACTGGCCGCTGTCGTCAGCTTTCCCCCGTGTAAGCGTTTAGCGCTGCTCGCTTCTCGCAAACACAACACCTTCTCATCATTTGACTTCCTGCTTCTATCTGTCTCTCTATCTATCTATTTATCTATCTATCTATTATGTAGTCCTATATTTGCTCGGCCGCGCGAAAATGACGTACCATCGACATTTAATAGTTAATATATATTAATACATACTACATACACATTATAATGAACTTATAAGCTAATTAAGTGAAATACATAATATTGTAAAGTAACATAATTGTATGAATATTGTATATATATATTATTCATAGTAAATAGTGATTATTCAGTAATATTACATTTTAAATAAGTTGAATACATATTGGAATAAATGCATTAAAGTAAATTATTTAACTGTAATACAGTATGTACTTGGGTTATTATAGTGAAATGCATACATGCAAGAATAAAAATAGTTTAAAATTAAGATTATTGTAAGAGTTACTAATATTTCATTTAAAGATAATGGTACTGGTCTGCCATATATGGGTCATTCTTCTTTGTGTTATTATTATTATTATTATTATTATTTTTTTTTTTTTTTTTTTTATATATATAATTAATACTATATACAAAATATATACACTTCATTCAGGGTGGTTAACTGTGATGTTAACTCTCCCCCCACTAAACAATGACTCCAAATTAGCAATTCTTGCATGCATTCTGTGCATGGCCAACAGCATTACTGCAACCACAATGCAGATAATTATGAAGACAGAAAGGTGCTTGGCTATACACATAATATGGGTTGAACATACTCAAACTCAAATCTTCCCAGGGCTTCATTGTTTCATTGATCAGCTGCATAGTTTCAAACTTAGGTGAAGTCAGCTTAATACTTGTGCTCATGTTTAAGTCCATATCAGGCAGTGGGTGGAAATGTTTGTGTGTATGATTGAGGATGGCGTAGTGATTGATGGTGGAAAAAGTAGACATGGATGGTGTAAATACCGCACAGTAGTCTGGTGCTATGTATAATCCTGAGGCTGATGTATGAGATGGTGGTATATCTGGACAGACTATGTAAACTGATGTGTTATGAGGGAAATAAAAACTGCGAGTGTCCAATGCGTTGATGGTGTACAAGTTTATCTGGAGCAAAAGTGAAGTTGCAATGATGATGAATATTGTTATTGCTGATGATAGCCATTTCACAAGGGACCGTATCAGTAGGCTGAAACGTGAAAATGTACGCAGGACAAAGATGAACAGCATGTAAGGATGTGCGGCACTTTCGCTCAATCGTTGACTCACTTGCGAAAGTGACAGTGTCTCGTCTCTTGGAGACCATGATGAGTTCGGTGTCTGTGTTGATGTTGATGATGACTAAAGTGTTGTTGTTTCTATAGGGGAAGGGGTGTATTTGGTATACTGTGAACAGGTCTTCCGTGATGAATGGTACATGAACTATCACTGATGTGGGTGTTAGTGTTGCTTCCAAGTACGGGTAATATTGCATAAATTCCCTACTGCGGAACAATGGCTTCAATTTATGTTTATGTATGCCTTGACTAACTATCTGACGTAGCTCATGAACTGGGAGTAAGTCATTTGTGATCTTGCCATCACCAGCATTCGAAATTCCTTGCATAAGTGCCCTGAAATGATCTCTAGTGTTCTCTAATTGTAGTAGAATCGTGTCAATATGTTCTGTGATGATGGAGAAGTGCTGGAAAAGGGTAACGTTACCCTCCAAGTTATTTATTTTATCTATACTCTCGAGAGCTACGTTTTCTGCTTGTTTCAGATTTTTCACAATTGTTTTCATTGCCAAGTTCTGTCCTGTGATGAATTTATCTTGGTATGTTAGTACCTGAGCTATCTTATTAAATTTTTTGTTTATTTCTTTAAGGTCATCCTCTGTAGCCAATCCAAAGATGTTCCCAAGAATTGCGCCGCCCAGATCGAACAAACCGCGCTTTTGGCGAGTACGTGTGATGTTGTTCCTGTCGCTCAGCACCTCTGTTCCAGAAGATGGGAGATCTTGGATCATGACGAGCATAGTTGACTTCGCCTGTTCTAGTTTCCATTTCGCTAACTTCACCATTTCATCCACTTCCTTGGTGATATGTGATTGTGAAACATAATTCCCTATCTTGAAGTCCAGAGTTCGCATCGGCGTCGCAAGTCTTTCTATATAAGTAGGTAAGTCATACAAGTAATCTAGACTTATTTCAGTACTCATGACATCCTTGACGATTGTAGTCGTGGCCGTTGGAGCTATGAGGCATCCTTGTCGTACTATATGCTTGGGGTCTAGGTGCGCATATACTCTTACTATGTATAGGAGAATCCATAGCATAAGTCCCTTCATCGTAACCTACCGAAAAAAAAAAAATCTATTAATTTCCTATAAAGCTGTGGTTGATGATAGTGATGATGTGCGTTACGGTTGGCTGTTATTTCATTTATAGAAGGAGTTTAAATCGATATTTAATTCTCGTAAATGATGTACTGTAGATTTCATTGGAATAGTTGCACCTATGTTCGATTGTTTGGTATATGACCTTAATTTCTTTTTGTAATCATTGTTGTGTTCTTGCTTGGTTTCTTGAGGTACGTTCACCTGTTCGGTTGTATCCGAGGCTGAATAATTATGTGATAATTCCCTTGAAACTCGTTTTAAATGGTCAATATGAACTTGTTTTTCCTCGCCACTTGAAAGTGACTTAATTAAAACTTTGTTTGCCTTTATGTTAATTACTCTGTATGGGCCCTCAAATTTAGGGGATAATTTATTGTCTCTCGTATGAATGACTCCGTAAACAATGTCTCCTAAGCTGATAGGTGAATCTTTTGCCTTTTTGTTAAATGCCTCCGTCATTTCTTCCTTGGACATCGTTAATTGTTTTTGTACTCTTTTGTGTATGTCCTGGAATTCACGTAAACGGAGTTTAGAGTAATCATCGTAATTGTATATAGGCATGCTGTCACCTTCTAGGAGCTCATATGGTAATTTTTTATCCGTGCCATATATAATGAAATGTGGTGTGTCACCAATGGATTTATTTATAGACCCATTAATGGAGGCCTCTACTCTGGGAATCCAATCATCCCAGCTCGCATAATTTTCACTGAGAATGTGTCGTAGCACATCTAATACCTTTTTATTTTGTCTCTCTACCAACCCATTCGATGCTGGGTGATAGGCCAAAACGTTAACCTTTTTAATGTTGTATTGTTTACATATTTCTTGTAAGATCTCAGAATTAAATTCTCCTCCATTATCACTTATTAATACCTTTGGGGTAGTAAAGCGACATATTACATTATCTGTTATTGCCTTTGCTACTGTCTCTGCTGTCTTATCTTTAATTGGAGCTAAAATGACATAACGGGAAAAATGATCCGTTGCTACGAATAAGTATAGGTTATTATTGTATGATAATGGCAACTTGAGTAAATCAACAGCGACAACGTCCCATGGTTGATGTGGTACTGGGTAATTACCCATCGGTGCAGGTGTGATTGGGTATCCTTTGTGTTTCGCACATGATTCGCATCTGTCTATATGATTGTGTATATCTCTTCGTAATGAAGGCCAGTAATATAATAGCTGGGCTTGGTTGAATGTCTTATCCTTTCCAGGGTGTCCTGCATGTGGGCTGTCGTGTATCATTCGTAATACTTGGGGTATCATGTCATTAGGTACTACCAACTGGTTAGTATTTCTTTGGCGTTTTGGTTGTTTAGATTTAATTTTTTATAATGTATTATTGACCATTGTGAATTGTTCAAGTGGGACATGCAGTTTGGGTAATTGTATGTCATCTCCACTTTCTAACTTGTATATTACTTTTGACCATACTGGGTCAAGTCTTTGTGCCTTTGCGATATCCTCGTGGTTTGGGATATTTCCTTTGAGATCTAACGCCGCAACCTGAATTGTGTTCGGGTTCCTAGATAATGCGTCAGCTACTATATTCATTTTACCTTGTATATAATGTATTTGTACACTGTAGTTTTCAACTGTACATTTCCATCTTGCTCTCCTCCCAGAAAGGAGTTTTTCTTTAAACATACCCACCAGTGGTTTATGGTCGGTGAATAAGTGGATTTCGTAACCATATACCAAATCTCGAAACTTTTGTAATGCAAAAATCACTGCAAGTGCCTCTAAGTCTGTAGTGCTATAATTTTTTTCTGCACCTCTTGTTTGTCTGCTGGCAAATGCAATTGGTTGATTCTTTCCTCTTTTATCTTCCTGCATCAGTACAGCCCCTAATCCTTTAACTGATGCGTCTGTACAAATAAGAAATGATTTCGTGTAATCTGGATATGCTAAACAAGGTGCATTCGTTAGTTTAATTTTTAGATTGTTAAATGCCCTTTTTTGTTCTTCTTCCCATTGGAATACAGCATCTTTTTTGAGTAGTTGGAATAGAGGGAAGGCTATATGAGAGAACTGTGGTACGAAGGACCTATAGTACCCAGCCAGACCTAAAAATTGTCTAACTTCGTCAGTCGTAGTGGGTTCAGGAAAATCTCTCACTGCCTGTATTTTGTCATCAGTGGTGTGAATACCATCAGAGCTTAATTTGTGGCCTAAGAAATTTATTTCCTTAAAGCAAAATTTGCATTTAGAAAGTTTAATTTTTAATCCAGCATCACTAAGCTTTTGTAAGAGTAAGTCTAATTTCCTGAGATGATCCTTAATATTCTTCGTTGCGATAATAATATCGTCAAGATAAACAAATATTCCTTGTCCTAAAATTCCGGACAATACGTAATTCATAAGACGCTGGAACGTACCAGGGGCTGTCCTCAGTCCCATTGGCATTCTTGTATATTGATAATGGCCTCTGTTTGTTGAAAAGGCAGTGTATTTACGTGACTCCTGAGATACCGGAATCTGATAGTATCCGTTTAGGAGATCGATGGTCGAGAATATATTATTCTCAGGACCAATATTCTGTAGAACATCACTTAGCAATGGCATGGGAAATCTGTCTGGGATGGTGTGATTATTTAGTTTACGGTAATCTACTACCGCACGCATTTCTCCATTTCTCTTGGGCACAAAGAAAAGGGGAGCGTTCCACGGAGAAACTGAAGGCTCAATAATTCCAAGCTTTAACATTTCATCGACATACTGATTAGCAAGTGTACGTTGGGAGTGTGGTATGCGATAAGCTGGTACGAAAATTGGTGGTGTTTCTGGGTGCACATTAATCATGTGATTAATCAAGTTAGTACACCCTAATCGTTCTCCGGGCAAGGCTACGGTGTCCCTGTGTGTTTCCAGCAGGGTTAACAAATCATTTTCTTCGTCAAATTCACCTGAGTGAATTAAATTCTCTTTTATTCTTTCTCTATCCGTAGATTTTATCTCACTTGTTACTCCACCAATATTTATTTCCTTTACAGGGGCGAAACATTTTTCAATATTAACTATGCAAGGTCCCTTCTTCAACTGAACTTCCCCATTCATGTGATTAATAATGAATATCTGAGTTAGCCCTTCGTCGTTCGTATGACATAATGCGTTTTCTACTGACAATCCCTTTACTTTACATAATTCTTCTAAGACAAGAACAGTACTATTCCGTAATTTGCTCTTTATGGTAACCTTCATGTATGAATTAGGTGGTATAACCAAATCATTAGTGAGATGGGCTGGAAAAATTGATAAATCAGTACTGTTAGCTGGGTCACTAATTCTGGAGGATGGGGTTGCTGGTGTAAGTGGATCTATACACTCATCTATTTGTGTATGTTTGTTTAAGCCTTTAATATTACCAATTCTTTTTGGCTCAATTCTACCAATCGGTGAGGGCTCTGAAGTTATTTCCTCTATAAATTCATTATCAAAGTCTATTCCATTCATTTGTGGGAGTATAGTTATGTTCTCAGTTCTCATGGATCTTAAGCCCAGTAACATATGAGCTTTAATTGCTAAGTTTTCAACGATATAGAACAATGCAGAGAATGGTCTTGTAGTTTCTGTGAAACTGAGATTTAATCTTATCATACCTTTTACTGTAATCTCTTGACCATCTACTGTGTTTAATTCTAAATCAGCTTCATCCAGAAAAGTTACTTTCTTTTTATTTTTAAGAATTCTATTTAGTTCTTCATGTGTTATTAAGTTCACTGGAGAGCCTGTATCTAAAAATAAGGAAACGTTTTGATCCTCACATACAGCTGGTATCAAGATACACTCATTTCCCAACATGCCTCCTATGTGAAGTTTAACCTTGTTCTTTTTTATGTTTGTTCGTTTTTTGTCATGACTTGGTCTTCCCCCGATTTGAACATAGACACAATTTTTTCTACTGTTTTGCAATCACTAGTCCAGTGCCCTTGGTATCTATGATGCCTACAGTAAGGACCAAACCCTTGTGTCTTTTGATTATCCTCTTTTGCCTTGATAAAGCATTCATACCTTGTGTGTCCTGGTTTTGCACAGTAATGACACAGAATGGACCTATCCCTTGACTGTGACCTACGAGGTGATTTCCCATAAAAGTGTTGTTTATAGCGCGAGACCTGCTCGGGCTGCGCGAAAACTTATGAAACTGCCTGTAGGAAGGCGTGTGGGAACGAGGTCTAGGCGTCTTTGTCTGTTTGGACTGCCTCATTTCAGGTCGCGATCGATTTTGTTCTCTGTTTGGGGTCGGTGTTGATGTTTTCACAGCTGATACTGTCTCAGGTACCCTGATTCTACCAGAATGTGCATGTGTGTCGACCACACCTGCTTTACTGCACTGCATCTCTACCTCGTTCATTAAGTCTAGTAAGCACATTCCAGGGATGTACGCGATTGTTTTGGCGATCTTAAGGGTTCTATCAGGTAATTTACACAAGGCAGCTACATAACCAATGATGTCCACGACGAGGTCTGGGGACATCTTTCCATCATCTGTTATCCACTTAGAATTCTCCAGAGTAGCTAATAGGGTTCTCTTGATTGTGGAGACATCAGCAGTTATTTCACTGAGCACATGGTTTGTAGTGTGCTCCCTTACAAGATCTACAATTTTATGTAATTCTGGAATTATACCTGGCAAGAAGTTCATACCTCCAGAAAATTTCTTCAGAAATTCAGTTTTAAATTCATCATATGTCCTAGCACGATGTAGCTTATCGGAGCGCAATAAATTGCTTGCTGGACATCTTTCCTGGCTTATGCAAGATGAAAAAATAGCAATTTTCTCTTGTTCATCTAGTATGTGGCGCTTGATGAACATTTGTTCGCACTGACTGATTAATGAAATGACATCAATGCGATCCTTGTCTGTGCCAGAGAATTTTGGGGCAGTCTTATCCTCGTGATACACAAAAACGTGAGGTGTGGTTTTTAGATCAGCAGTATTTGTTTCTTGATTCATCTTTAATGATTGCCCTGTTAATTCAACTTGTACGAGTTTATCGTTATGTGAGGGAATGGTAGAATATGTATGACCGGACCGGTGAACCCTGTTAAGTATATTGGCATACGTATTTAAGGCAGCTGCGAAGTCGATACTCTCAACATCTGAAGGGGTTTCCCACTCATCATCCGAAACTCCCGTATTTGTTTCCTTATCTATAACGTGTGGTGTGGGTTGTACAATGGGTGGGCTGTCTCTTAATTGTGAGTCTGATGTTGTGGCAATTTGTGTGTCATCTGGTATTAACGTGGGTGGTTGCGAAAATATTCCTGTCATTAAGATATGATGTTATGAAATACGCCTCTTGTTTATTTATGTCCTAGCAAACTAGATGATTAAATAAGTTGAATATAGCTAATTTTAGCACTGAGAAGAAATGAGCAAGTATAATTTTACCCACTTGATACAGATCGTAGAGGTGTGTCGTTACAAAAGTCGATCTCGGAAGAAAATACAGGTTTGATTGAAGATCTCTTGATAATTCTAGTGGTGTGTTGATGGACGATATTACTCAGGAAACTCCATGGCCTGGTATTTGTAGTGGTTAACGGCTGTCCCAGGCAAACCTCAACATAGAACGTCGAATTTCCAACTTAACTGTGAAAATAAGTGAATATGAGTAGGAGCTATGTGAATAATGAGTAATGAGTAGTGGGTGAGAAGTGCCTGGTGTCCGTCACACGTTGCTTGGCATGGCAGACTCGCGTTGTGATGTCATCTCAGCACATGGTGACGTCGGCTTCCCACACTGGTAGCTGTGGTGAGTGAATGAGTAGCGATGAGTAACTTGAGTGAAGACGAGTGAGTAAGATGAGTTGTAAATCGTGTCTCACTCTTCGTTTGTTTGTTCCCTTTATTCTATGTGGAAGTTTTCTCTGTCCTTTTCTCTAGTGATTTATTCGGTGTGGGATGAAGACCGCCGCTACTTGTAGGTGCGTGTAGAAGATTATACAGACGACGTAGAGTTGTTAATTGTAGTTGATTGTAGATGGCTGTAGACTTTGTAGAACTGGAGCTAACCTTGTAGTCTCGGTTGCTTTTGTAGAAATTTGCTTTTAATTCGGAGACGATGTCCGCAGATTTGCTGATTTGTCGTTAAGCTACTTGCAAGGCGTCGAGTGATCTCTTGACCTCTGCATCAGCGTAATGATCTGGGAGACGGAGGGGCAGGAGCTGATATTGTTGGTTGTTGTCAATCTTGATATTTTGTAGGAATTTAATGTTGATTCGTAGACGAGGTTCGTATACGTTCGCTGCTACCAAATGTCATAAAGACTTTGTAGTTAATTGTAGAGAAGTATATTTTAGACTTGTGGTCGAGCGGCTTTTATATCTTGTAGTAGTTTCCCCACCAGATGTCATGTAGTGACGGGAGAGGTAAAGAATAGTATGGGACTATTTTTATTTGTCTTGGAAATATTAAACAGGTATAATAGTATAAGTCCTGGGTAGCTACCTCCCTGTCTCGCTATCTCTCTCTCTCTCTGTTCTCAAGCTAATCTCCGTCTCGACCTCTCTCTAGTGTCGCTTGTCTCCTTCTGTCTAGCCTGTTCGGTGGCTAATCTAGGTCTCAGCTCTCTTTCCTAAATTCTGGTATAGCAGGGGTGTGTCACATGTGTTCCTCGTGGGTGGACTAGATCTTTCTCACGAGAGGACTGCTGACAGCTAACTGAATCATCTCCTTACTGGCCGCTGTCGTCAGCTTTCCCCCGTGTAAGCGTTTAGCGCTGCTCGCTTCTCGCAAACACAACACCTTCTCATCATTTGACTTCCTGCTTCTATCTGTCTCTCTATCTATCTATTTATCTATCTATCTATTATGTAGTCCTATAAATATTGGGGGTGGGGTTATGAGGGGTAGACCGAGAAAAACATGGGACGAGGTCATTAAGTGTGACCTCAGGGTTAAGGGACTGAACAGGGAGACTGCAATGGATCGTGCAGCATGGAAAGCCGCCATTAGGTGACGCATGCAAGCATGTTGGAACCTTTAAAAACGAAAACGAAAACGAACCTGGTACACAGACATTATACCGGTAGGGCAACTCTTGCACATGCTTGTAATGCGTTTAAGCCTAAAATCACCATTTTGACAGATTTCAAACAGAAAAGTTTTCAAGGGATAATACTACTATACCTACTACTACTACTACTACTACTATTAATTATAATAACTGCCATACTACTACTATTATTACTGCAAACAGGGGGGTGCTAACCTGCGTATCTTTGCCACATTCCGAATTATCGAACCACCACTTGCTTTTTAGTCTGAGTAGGTCTCCACTCTCCTTCAGGCTCAGTATTGCCAAATTGAGGCTTTCCCTGTGGACAGCAGGTAAAGGGGATGATTAGAACAGAATAGTAAGAGTGGGGATGAGAATGAAAGAAAAGGAAAGAGTGACGTGGGTAGGGGATGGAGAATCTGGTAACTTGTGTGTGGGGGGGGAGGGGGGCACATGCGTGCAACATAAAATAATACTATATAGGCTCCCACACCACAATAATTGTAAAGGACAGAAATCTCCGCCTAGCTAAAGCAATTTAAAGACAGCTCATCTTCATCCCAGTACAACATCCTTATTACACACGTGCTTTGCTCTGAAATACATAAGACCCGTTAGGCTTCATTCGGCTGTAGGCAAATACGCCATGACACCAACGATACCCCCTCACCCAGCCCCAATTTCACGACCATAGTAAATTCGGCGCCTGTGCATGAGTGAGATAGGTCTGAGGCATTCCATATGGGGCCTTATGTAAGTCTGTCGCCTTAAGTACTTCTGTGTACCCAGGTCCAGGTTAAGTCCGATTTTTCATAGTGTAGCAGGGGTGTGTTCATTTTACTCTTCATACCTATCCAGCCTAGGAGAGACTTTTCGAGCTGGAAGTGTCAGACACATCCCCCAATAACCAGTTCTGTATCAGAGATCTTCCCCATGCAAGACTATAGCAAAATTATGTTCCTGAGCTGAACAGGTCAAACAACATTCTGGCTATGACATTTTCTGTACAACTCACTTAAGCGGCGAGTGTGGGGGAGTGGCCACGCCGTACCCATTGGTGTTTAGGTTATGTCCAATCTTCATGGTGTCGCAGGGATGCTGTCCGTTGATGTAGTCGTTCTTAACACTCTCCAGCAGAAAGGCGTACTTGCCCTTCGACGTTCGTACCCGCTCGATGCCCTCCTCGTACGTGGACGTGAACACATGCTTACGGGACGACATGAACTCCCACATTCGACTGTACACACTTATCTTGGAATCCTGCAAAAAGGAAAAAAAGTGAAAAAATAATAATAAACTAGTGGTGGCAATAACAAAACACTGATATAATCGGACTTCAAGAAGACAAAAAAGTCATAACACAGAGGCAATTAAATACTTTGGTAACAGCAAGAACAGTACTGAAAGATAAAGTATTCATGAACAGTAATGTGAAATCGTACTGTGATAGGTACAGTACAATACGCTGATCCCCTCACAGTGCATGGAGGAGAACAAATTCTTGCAGGAAGACATATGAACTTTTATGGAACTGTAAACACTAATCTCGGAACGCTGAAAAACAATAAAATGGACTGGTGGTAGGAAGGATGCATAGTAAGAGGTGTAAATCATAACTGAAGTTGAGGAAATGAGAATTTGGGACGTATTCGTGAACGAAAAAGAGAAACCCAGCAAAATTTGGGAGAGAGAGAGAGAGAGAGAGAGAGATGAGGGAAGCAGAAATGGTAGACGACATCAATAACATTAAATAGGGAGTGGAGATGCTGCCATTTTTTGTCTATTTTTCCTTTTTTTTTTTTTCTAACTCAGGTTTTTATACAAGTGCATATATACGCTGGTTGATTTATATGCCGTATATCTAAACGGTATATCAGCAGTGCAAAAGCATTCTATAAAACAGTCGTCATTGTCTACGCCACCACCATCATCAAAATCACCACAACAATCACCACCATAGCCATCACCACCATACCCATCACCACCAAAGCATAACCACCATCTACAGTAATCGATATGTCCACCAAACCACCCCAAAGTGCTGCTGGAACCTCTTTTTTACCTTCAATCCGATTCGATTTCATTTGTTAAAAAAGATCTCGTACCAATGAGGTTGATGAAGGCTATGCTTCACCCTTCCTTTTCGAAATGTCTTAAACAAAAAAAAAAATCTGGTAGCAGCAAGCAAAATGGAAAAGATGTCAATGGTTCTTTTAACATGACTCTGATTTTTGTTTTGTTGCAGTATTTCACTTGACTCGGTGGCAGAATGTTACAATATTGTGACTCCTTAACCTTTCCACAGCACTTCTTCATGACTAGCATCATATTCTAATGATATTCTCTTGTAAATATTCAGTTTTGAAGGTAGAGAGAAGGCAGTTTTAGGCCAACTTTGAGTAAAGAATGAATATTGAAAAAGACACCCCTTCAATCCGATGACATGCTGTTCACTGAAATCCGTGTAGGACAGTTCAAGGAACAACGAGCGGTTAAGACAATAATCAAGAGAACACAAATTATTATCAGAGTGGGTGGTATTGTAATCCTTGTCAATTTTTAGATATCTGTAATTACAATATCCAGGATATACATATATACAGAACCTAAACCTAAAAAATGAACACAGTGTATCACTCTGTGCATCACAGTGCAATCTTAAATGTAATACTCGATGATCAATTTAGCACACTAACTCTCAGTGTCTTAAAACTACAGTATATCCAAAGTAATTGTGTTTTTATGTAACACGGCACTGTACTTATCGAGTATGTATCAGTATCTAAGCATCACACATTTACCATACGGTATGTATCTAGCTGTCACCATATCTAAGCACCACACACTTATACCTAATGTATCTTTCTTACTTATCACAATATTTCCTTAACTGTTCACCAAATAAACCACAGAGTGATAATGAACATCTAGGGGAACATGAGTGAAGTACCGATGCAAAAACAAGAGGAGACCCAATTTGCAAATGGCTGCCCTGACTTGTAAGCAGTTCCTGCCCGTCGCATTATTACCCTGGTCACCTTACTCCACGCTACCGAAATGTCTTGTACACAACTCCACACACTTTCCCCTTCAAACACAAACCTGTAGTTAACACACTGCATATGCCACGATCGTAACTCCACATAGCAGCTAAACAAAGTATAATGAATTCCACCAATAACAGTTTAGTATCAGTATATGGACTGAACGAGGAATATATTCCAGTACTCAAGTCCATACCCAAGAACATACCATATTACTACGTTTAAAATCCTCTGATCATGATTCTGTGTTCATATAACCGTGTAACCTACAAGAAGTAAGTGAATTACACCAATTACATTAGGTTACAGGCCTGGGAGTAGACTGTAGCACCAGTCGAACAGGGCAGTACTCCCAAGATGTCAAAGCAGATCTGGAGCTCCCGTTTCATCAGCCCTCGGGACTTGATTCTGACCATTTCCCTCTGCTGAACTTTTTCAGTGTTTCAGTAACACAGAGAGTAGGCCAGGATGCTCTTCAATGCAAGTTCCACTGACTGTCATCAAATTACACACAACAATTCCTATTCAAAATTTTGTTAGAAATGGCATCTCAATACCGAGCATCGCAGTGCCTAGGGTGGGGCGACCATAATAGCCCCCATCATCCAGCCCTCTCATGGTGACGACCAAACGCAATGCCCAAAACCATTGTCTGACTCACTTTTTTCATTTCTGCAACATTCGCGGCCTTTCCTCTAACTTTTTCTCTGCTGAACACCACCTCCCCTTCTCTAAACCTCACCTTCTCTTCCTCACAGACAATCAACTGTCTGAGACAACTGACAGCAAACCTTTCTCCGTATCCTCCTACTTTCTCTATACTCATTTCAAAGCCAAAGGTGGCTGTTGTTTTTATGTACACAACAACATATCTTGCTCCCAGGTTCCTGAACTTGAATCTTCTGAATTATCTACTCACTGGCTGCTGCTATCCTCTCGCTCTCTGACTAAATATATGTGCACTGAATACTTATCCCCTAAATCTATGATGAAAAATTCTTCGACTCAACACATCCTATTAACTTCTTCTTTCTCTGAAATCTCCATTCCAGGTGATTTCAATGTTTACCACCATATTTGGCTCTCCTCTCCTTACACTGATGCACCTGGTGAAGAAGCCTACATCTTTTCTATTTTTAGTGACTAGAGAAGCTTGTACAGCATACTACCCATATCCCTGACTACCTTGGAGAGAGTTCCAACATACTTGACCTCTCTCGTACCACTAATCCTTCTGCTTACGCTGTTAAACTTTTCTCTTCGTTGGGCTCTTCCAAACACGACCTTATCAGCTTAACCCGTCCTATCGCTCAAGGTCTGTGGACCCTCCCAAGAAGTGGCAACTATGGCACTTTGGAGCTGCTGACTGAAAGGCCCTCAGGAAGAACTTCTACGATTTTCCCTGGAATGTTTATTGCTTCCATGGCTGGGAGCCATCTGAGGGTGTTTCATGCATTACGGTGGTTGTTCCCTTGGGCATAGAAGCATATGCTCATTTCTCTTATCCTGTGACTAATGCAAAAAAAAAAAAAAATGGTTTAACCATGCTAGTTGTAGTACAGACAGCCGCGTGGGAACATCGCCGCGTGGGAACATCGCAGCACACAGGCACACTCTCTCGCTGTGACAGCTCGGCAGACACTGACCATTTATTGAAAACAAGCAACCATAGTTCCTTTATGTTAATCCGTTCAGCACTATACAATATGACTGAAACGTATATATTTATATGTATGCATGTGATGCGATGTCACGAGTTATAAACAATTATTTTTCAGATATACAGACGATAAACAGTGACAGCCGAAGTATAGTAGTGGCGAAACGTCTGTTTCTCGAACGTGTACTATTTATGCGCACACGACAAACTTCATTGCCAACACCACCTGCATTCATTACACAACACTATCAGGCTCTGAGTTCCATTAAGGATTTATGACCCTTATAGAGCTTTCCTATAATCGTGTGTATGGTCACTGCAAACGACTCTGATTCAGCCGTGTCCAGACTAAAACGGCTGATGACGTCACAACAATGCTATCCACAATCCCTGAATGACCAGCAAAGTATTACAATTAACCAAGTGACAATACGCAGTAAGTTAGTGCTTATGGCATGACTGTTACCATGACAATCCAGCCTCCTCTTGTTATCTTTAGATGACTCTGGGATTGGAAGAGACCAGACCACCTCAGAATAAAAGCCTCTTTGCTGAATATAATCGCCTGGAAGTAACTAGAATACAATGAAACATACCTCACCAGACTGAAAGAATTAAACCAACTGGGATTCATACACCAACCAGAAAACACACACACACACACACACACACACACACACACACACACACACACACACACACACACACCAAAACCCGATTCAATAAAAAAAAGTAATCTTGAACTCATTTGTAAAACTTAATCCCTTCCTTTATATACCATCAATCAACTACTCAGTCAAAATACATGAAAAAAAAATGGCTCACCTCGAAAAACTCCAGGGAAGATCCCCCTTGAAGCGTGCCATACTCCACCTCAGTCTGACTGGCCAAATCATCCACAGAGTTGATGGGGGTGACCAGCCTCTCGACGGTGAGGAAGGCGGCCAGGTTGGCGGTGTACGAAGAGATTATGATTAGTGTGAAGAACCACCACACACTTCCCACGAGACGACCCGACAGCGATCTGGATGGTGAGCGGTGTAAATTATATGCTGTGAGGGAGACAGTTTGTGTGGGTGGGACGGTGTCAAAGATCGTCTTCAATAATACATTCTTCCCATCTACAGACGATTTTATTCAACTTGGGAGAGATTTTTTCGAAGAGAAGAGGTAAGATACGAGACTAACACTTCATTAACCCCTTTACTGCAAGAACTCCTGCCTAAATTGCATATATCGTTTGGTGCCAGCATAAAGATTACAAGTCACCATACTGGAGGGTTACGAAGGTGGCCTTTTACATTTTATCACCGCTATCATCACACGAATGTACTGGGTTATCGAGAGATTATTCAAATTGTAGGAGTCAGATACAGGCCTCATTATACTTTTCAGAGCATACGTGCGTCCTATTCCCGAGGTGACGTCTTTGGCTTCGTAGCATCTTTTTTGAACGATTTGTTCTGCATACTCGTGTGTGTGTGTGTGTGTGTGTGTGTGTGTGTGTGTGTGTGTGTGTGTGTGTGTGTGTGTGTGTGTGTGTGTGTGTGTGTGTGTGTGTGTGTGTGTGTGTGTGTGTGTGTGTGTGTGTGTGTGTTTTACTCTTGTACATTACGGATGCAAAGTATATCAATATTAAACTTATAGCAAACATGAGGAGGTTAAAGAGAAAGGTGTAGGAAATCTCGCTACGGAAGGGGTGCTGGGAAAGATACAGGAGGGGTTAAGAGCATTCGTCCTAATTGGAAGCCATTCAGTGGTGGCGTAAATGAGAAACAATGGACTGAAAGGGCTGAATCTGTTTCCTTTTTCAAACTCTTCCAGTCTGAGAGGCCCGTCCTGAGGGGCAGAGAAGTATGCGGTGTTGGTCATTTCACTGCAATTATGTGGTGGAACTATCTATCTATCTATCTATCTATAGCCCGACGCCCTAATCCCGCAAAAGGGTGGCCACAGACAAAACGCCTCCAAGTCGCTCTGTCACCCACCATTTGACTACCCTCCCCCCAACTCACCCCCCCCTCCCTCATATACCTCTCAACTCCATGTCTCCACCTTATCCTCGGTCTACCCCTCCCTCTCTCTCCCTCCACCTCACCTACATACACCTTCTTAGTCAGTCTTTCATTCTCCATTCTCTCCACATGTCCAAACCACTTCAGTGTATTTCTCCTAATCTTCTCAACCACATCCACATCCACCCCACAACGTTCCTTCACGTCTTCATTCGTCAACCTGTCCCTCCACGTCACTCCACATGCTCCTCTCAAGTAACTCATTTCCACTGCTCTCACTCTTGACTTGTTCCCCTCTTGCAAGGTCCACGCCTGGCTTCCATACGTCAGGGTAGGGATCACAATACTATCATGCAGTGACTTCTTAACTTCCATACTCACCTCCCTATTTCTCATCACTGCTTTCAGTGAACCAACAACCTTGCTTCCCTGCTGTACCCTTTCACGCACTTCATCCCCCAAAGTTCCATCCTTACTCATCACACTACCCCAGTACTTGAATGCACTCACATTCTCCATATCCTCACCATCCAACCTCATTGTACACTCTGTGACTTCATTCCTCTCAAACACCATAACTTTATTTTTGTTTACATTAACTTTCAGCTTTCTCCTCCTACACACTGTCCCAAATTCATTTACCAAACTTTGCAACTCCCATTCATCTTCACTCAACAATACTGTATCATCAGCAAACAGCAGCACCGGAATCTTCCAAATCTCACCCTCATTCATTACAGCCACCCCCACATCCACTACCCTACCTTGCACCTCCTTTACAACCCCGTCCATGTATATATTAAACCTCCGTGGAGACATCGCACAACTCTGTTTCAGTCCCACATTGAGATCAAAGAACTCACTCAGCTCACCATCCACTCGCACCGTAGCCCTAGCTCCCTCGTACATACTCTTCACAGCACTCAACAATTTCCCCTCCACTGTAACTGCAAAGTTTTATAAAAGTTAAATTGGATCTCTCAGTAATGGACAAATTAAGAGAAGCTGCATCTAAGCTCCTCCATTTAGAAAAGTCTCTAGCTGAATATAATAGCTGGAAGACTGCAAAAAAAAAATAATAATAATAATAATAATGTTATTGGGCTAAACAGTAAAAGCAGAGAAAAGAAAATATTATCGTTGGTAGCAGAACACTCCTTTGACATCAAACTACGATTTTTGTACTTTACTCCGGCTACCAACAGGAGAGAGAGAGAGAGAGAGAGAGAGAGAGAGAGAGAGAGAGAATGAAATGAAATGAAATGAAATGAAAAGGTAGCACCAGGTAACAAAGACCATATGGCACTGAGTCGCATCACAGTGTGAAAATATGGTAAAGGAGGAAAATAAGGGAAAAACGGAAGAAAAATTAAATATACAAAATCCCTAAATGAGTTAAAAAGGACATTAAACGGGTAATAGAAAAATACCGAGACTCACTTAAAACATAGCTTCAATCTGGAGGTCGGCAAAGTGAGGATAAAAACGGTAATAGTCGATGACGAACTCCTGTATGTCGAGGGCAGGCAATGAGAATGTCGTGTACTGACAGGAGAACATTGCAAGCAGGGCAGAAAGGCGGCGAATCGCCAGACATCAAATACTCATGAGTAAGACGAGTATGGCCAATCCGTAAGCGAGCGAGGGCAGTCTCCCAACGGCGGTTACGATGACAAGGCTTGGACCACAGAGAAACAGATTTAACAGTCCGGAGTTTATTACCAGTCAACATGGACCAGCAAGACTGCCACTGCTGTCAAAAGAACGCTCGGAGGACAGGAAAAAAATCAGAAACTGGAACAGATTGAAAGGGCACACAAGGGGACTGGAGGGTTTCGCGAGCCATGGCATCCACAGTTTCGTTACTACGAATGCCGACATGACCTGGCACCCAGCAGAAAAACACTGATTTTACTCTTGACTCTATAAGATGAGAGGATGGAAGCGCGAAGTTGACTGCAACAGAAGGAGTGCACTAGGGGAGTCAGAGAATAGAACGAAGGACGATGAAGGATGGCTGTAACATTTACGGGCCGCAAGTAATAAAGCATGAAGTTCAGCCGTCATAACTGAAGCTACTGAAGGAAGGCTATACTGACATGAATGATCAGGGAACTGAACTGCAAACTCAGTACCGTGAGCCATTTTTGATCCATCTGTATTGACATGGACTACAGAAGCATGTTCGACAAGATGTGAGTGAAAGGAAGATCTAAGAACTATGGAAGATGTAGACGACTTTGAGGAAGGCAATATGGAAGAACAAACAGAGGGACGTGGCAGCAGCCAAGGTGGAAGCCGTCCAGGGCAAAATAAGAGAACACTGTCTATGGAAACTGGAAGGACGAGAGGAAGGACTGAACACGAAGTATGAAAGGGGGTCGACGACGGGGATGGGTTAAATAATAATCTGCAACAGAGGAATGTATTCTGAGCACCAACAAAGACAAACTGATGTTGTCTCAAGAAATAGCGAAGAGAAAGTAATGCACGACGTATATAAGGCGAAGGATAACCTGACTCTGCATAAAGACTCTACTGGAGAGGAGCGGAAAGCACCAAGCGCTAAACGAAGACCAAAATGGTGTACCAAATAAAGTTTTACTAACGTACGAGTGGAAGCAGAAGAGTAAACTTGGCACCCATAGTCTAATTTTGATAAAATAAGGGCTCGATGAAGGTTAAGTAGGGATGTACGGTCAGCACCCCAAGACACATGGGATAAAATTTGCAGGAGACATAGACATTGTAAAGTCGACACCTTCAAAGACGAAATATGAGCGTCCCATGTCAACTTAGAATCAAAGATCAGGCCCGAGAATCTAGTAGATGCCCGATACTGGAGAGGATGATGATAAAGACAGAGAAGTGGGTGAAGTGAATGACGACTTCGAGTAAAGGTCACTGCACACGAATTAGAAGTGGAGAACCGATAACCATGAGCAGTAGCCCAAGAAGAAGCATTCGTAATAGCAGCCTGAAGAAGACTCTGTAACACTACGGAATTAGAGCTTGCAGCATAGACAGCAAAGTTGTCAACATATAAAGAAGAATGTACACCTACTGGGAGAGACGCCACAATATCATTAATTGCAATAAGGAAAAGTGTTGTGCTAAGAACCCTGCCCTGAGGAACTCCTTCGTATTGTGGGCAGGAATCAAACTATTGCAGACGCGAACAGAAAAGGACCTATTTGTCAAATATTTTTGAATAAAAACTCCTGTATTGCCAACAATACCAAATAATTGGACTGTACGGAGAATATGATACTTCCACGCTGTATCATATGCCTTCTCAAGATCAAAAAATACAGCAAGGACTGATTCACCTTTGGAAAACGCAGCCCTAACATACATTTCTAACTTAATCAATGGGTCCAAAATACTTCGCATCTTTTGGTAGCCAAACTGAGTCAGAGATAAAAGATGGTTAGATTCTAACAACCACATTAGCCTAGCATTAACCATACGTTCCAGGACTTTGCAAAGACAGCTCGTCAGAGCTATTGGACAATAATCTTGAGGAAGATGGCCATCTTTAAATGGCTTGAGGAAAGGAATAATAAGCGCGATGTACCAACTTGGGGGAAATTCGCCTGTGGTCCAAACACAATTATAAAGTGCTAATAAAAACCCGAAGCCCCGCCGATGAGAGGTGTTTAAGCATACTGTAATGAACATCATCTAAACCTTCATATGTATCTCTGCAAGAACGAATGGCATCACGTAATTCCGCCAACGTAAAAGGAGCATTATAATGTTCTTCATCAGAGAGGTGGAAGTGGAGCGGATGATGCTCTGCTGTCGAACGAAGTTTATGAAAGTCACTTGTCAGATGAGAGCCTTTACTAACCTCACTAAAATGTTCGCCTAGCGCACTGGCATCTACGTAGGGATCTGCTATGGAAGTACCATACAGATTGAGGACCGGAGCAGGAAATGGTAGCCATTTACCTGCTACCTGAGGGATACAGGCTCAAACCACCGAGATGGGCGTGTTAGAATTAACTCGAGAAACATATAGCTTCCATTTGGATTTCTTGGCCTCTTTAACTGTTCGACGAAAGGCAGTGCTGGCACGTTGGAAAAGTATAAGATGATAAACTTTATCAGCGGTATGACATTTGCGGTGATAGCTCTACCAAGTAGCCCGTTTGATGCGGAGGGCTCTTGAGCATTCCGGCATCCACCAAGGAACACACTTAAACGAAAAGGGACGAGTGGTCTTAGGAACTGCCTGATGAGCAGCATTTAGGACCACATCAAGGAATTAAGTGGGCATATCTTGTACACAAGAAGAAGGAACAGAAAGAGGAGTTGTATAGGAAGTAAAAGCTGTCCAATTCGCTCGAGCAAAACACCAAAGTGGAGGGCGTGGAGTAGGAGAATATGACGAGTTGAAGACGTATTGGAAAATGATCACTAAACAGACAATCTTGAAGGACAGACCATTTGAAGTCAAGAGAAAGATGGAGAACACAAAGAAAGGTCAATGCAGGAAAAGGTATGCGTACGTGCATCGAAGTGGGTGGGAACACCAGTACTGAGGACAAGAAGCTCATGATGGTAAATAAAAGATCCCATCAGTAGACCACGAGGATTGATAACAGAATCACCGCACAGGGGATTTCGACTATTAAAATCGCCAAGTAAAAGGTATGGAGAAGGGAGACTGGAGAGCAGGATGGCTAATGCTGAAAAATCAAGTGCCACTGAGGGGGAGAAATAGAGGGAAACAATTGTTAACCAACGTCCAAGAAATGTGCAGGCTATAATGCAGGGGAGCTCAGTAGAAATTTGTAATAGTTCAAATAGAACCGTATGGTGGATCAAAATGCAAACATTAGAAATGGAATGAGGTGAGCTAAAAAAGGTATAATTGGGGACAGGAGGTGGGGACTCCTGAAGGCGAGTCTCCTCTAAGCAAAGCACCATAGGTTGGTGAGCAGAAAGCAAATAACCTAGGTCGTTACACTGTGAGGTAAAACTGCGTAAATTCCACTGTAAAATAGACATCGTAACATAAAACAGAGGATCAGAACAATGACAAAACTGAGGGTGCTAAAAAGCTATGTTTGTTGAAGATGAGGTTACCTTTGAGTAAGGATAGTGGGTACTGAAGAACCACTGGAGAACTGAGTGGTGGTAGGGCATGACTTGGGCAAGGAAGAACGGCTGTGAGGGAAGGGGGTTTCTTCCCCTGGAGGCAAAGGAAGGCCTAAAAGGGATTTGACGATAGGCTTACTTGAAGCTGAGGTGGGGGAAGAAAAGAAAGGAGGAAGTAACAGAGAGATTACTGATGAAGTAGAGGATGTAGACGCCGCAGCCTCAGGGGGAAGAGGAGTGGAAGGAAGAGTGAGAGGAGGAGAGTGAACATCGGCAGAAATGGTAATTGTAGAAGTGGAAATGGGGACAGTTGCAGCACTGGTTGGAACAAACAATGGTGAAGAGGTATCCTGAAGAAACCGTGTAACTTTCTGGATAGTTTCGGGAGAACTGTCATCCTAAGATGCATGACGAAGTGGAGGGAAGTCAGTCCTGGAGTAGAGAGGAGGCATGCAGCGCTTTTGGGGAACAGGATGCGACCCACGATGGGCTTTACGTTTCTTGACCGACTGAAGGGGAGTGGCAGAGTGGGAGAGGCGTGGCCAAGAACGGGAAGGATGCGACACGGATGCGGAAGTAGATGATGACGTAGGTGGGGTAGAGGAAAGAGAGGTGGAAGTAGAGGAACCGAGAACTGAAAAGGAATTTGATAATGGAATAGGGGTGGATGAAGAAGGGCAAGAGGTGGTTGAGAGAGAAACAGACAAAGGTTGGGCTGCAAAAAGAGAACAAGAAGGCTGTAAAGAAAACGAGGGAGAGGACGAAGAAGTGACAAAGACATCTGAGGTTGCAACAGACGAATAGAGACGATAGGCTGTGGCAGTAGCATCTGTATAGCCTTGACGTTGTGCTTCCCGGCGAGCTTCAGCCCGGCGGAGTCCAGTGGACCTCACATTCAAATTTATACGAAGGGCAACAACGATCAGTGGCAGTATGCTCACCTCTACAATTAGGACAGCAGTGATGATCCGAGGGGCATTCATCATCCTTATGATCTGAAGATGAACAAAGGCGGCACATAGGAGTGAATCTGCAAAATTTCAGGGGGTGTCCAAACTTCCAGCAAGCACGGCATTGATGAGGGACTTGGGGAGATTCTTTCACGTTTAGCTTGAGACCACCAAGCATAACAGTGGTAGGTAAGGTACGGCTGTCAAAATGGATTTTTGCAATATTTATAGAATAGTGGCAGCGATGCGTAGGAGGAAGCGAGTAACACTGTACTGTAACAACTTTATGACCCCGGAGTTCTAAAATCTCCTGGATAAGAGGAGAACACTCTGGCCACTGACGGTCACCAAGATCGACATAAGTGGGAACTAAGACTGTCCCTACACAAGAATTGAGGGGAACATTTTTTGTTACAATAATCGGTGTACCGGCAGGACTAAGTAAACTGGTCATCGCAGTCGCCTGTTCTTCGGACTGAACTGTTACAATACGAGAGCCATCTGGACGAGACGTAAATTGGACATCTTTGCCCACCTGCTTCAATAGGCAACACTGAAAAAGCAGGTCATTGCCTGCTAGAGGGGCAGTTGAGGGAATGTCAAAAAACTTGGTCCAGGTCTGGGGGCCGAACAAAGCTTGGAATTTGTCATGTTCTGTTTGCTAAGGAAATGGGAGTAGAGATGGACGAGGACGAGAGATACGTGTGGAAAAGGTAGATGAGGTAAGAGGAAGATAAGGTTCTAGAGTAATGATAGAGGAGGAGCTAGTAGAGGAGGACTGGGCAGAAATTGGAGGAGAAGAAGATGAGGGTGAGGGGGAGGAGGAAAGATGCGGAAAAGTGGAGGCAGTCGGTGGGATGTCTGAAAGAGAAGCCGAGGTCGTTACCTGGGTCAGGTCGGCGGCAGAACCGGGGGAGGGGGAACTAATATCCAAATCCATAATGGTATACGAAACAGGAAAGGCTCATCATGACGGTTGAAAAAGGAAGGACATTAAGGGCGAAACCCCGAGTCCAGAGGCCCGGCTAACGACCCCGATGGGGGTCAAACTCCAGTGTGCACCCCTTACCCTACCCTGGAAGGGATAGCGACACTGCACCAGAGAACAAAGATTCTCTGCACATCAAAGGGTCACCGGCCAATGACCGAGAGCCACGGCACCCCCGGAACCAACAGTCGCAGCCCAGCGACGGTTCCGCCTCCACAGAGGGTCCCTCTGCAGAGGTCTGCACACTGCGGTGGTGCCGAACCACCATGACCCCCACCACTGGCCAAGACAATAGCCCAAGGGCACACCCAGTCCTTTCTGTTGCAACTTATGCGTGGTAAATGATGAGAATTTTGATGAATGTGGAAAAGTCCAAGCCATTTAAAGCCAAATGATAGCATAGAGAGAGACAGGAGAAAACGAAAGAAGAAGTGATAGAAAAAGAATAGTGCCTTGTAAAATTAGTTGAGGCAACGACTGGGCCCAAGGAGGGGGGAGAGAGGAGAGCAGAATGGACTTGAAGGCCATCTTGCAACCAGGCCTCCACGTCTGTGGAGGGAATGAAGGTACCCTGCTAGAGCTCCCCACACATCAAGCCCCAGTCGATGCCCCCGAAGCCTCCCACGACGGCAAACAAGCAAAGGAACGGAAGAGAGAGAGAGAGAGAGAGAGAGAGAGAGAGGGGGGGGGAATGGATGAAACACACACACACACACACACACACACACACACACACACACACACACAAACTAATCCCATTTAGCCATACATTCTCTTTTTCTGCCTGTCTCTCCGATAAACATGGATTCACCAGTTATTATAAACAGTAAAGCCAAACCATCTCCACATAACTAAAATTAAAATAAATACACATATGGTACACTAAATATCAGAAGTCCTGTCGCCTCTCCTGCTTTTCTCTCCATGGGGTTCGATAATCGGTCCAGTGAATCAGCAGCAACCAACATCGATGATTTGGTATGGCAATGGTATAAAGTCATCAGAGTCGGGTACTATGGATTCACCACACTGATTTTCAAGGCTCATGATGGGCAGAAGTGACAGGACTTTTGATGGAGACCGTACATAAAGCCTGTATGGTTGATGTATGTTTCTCGCTGCTCTTCAGATATGGTTTTTATACGTATGTGGTAGGTGGGGGCGCTCACCATCCACTCACTCGATCCAGTGCTGCTTTGGGTGTCTGCCCTTTCCTCTCTTCCATCCTTCCTCATCTCTCTTTCTTTCCTTCATTCTTTCCATTTTCTTCTGCCTATTGGTGACTTTACACTCCCTCTTCTGTCTTTCTTTCCTCTTCCTTCTGCCTATGGGTAGGTCTACACTGAGTGACATGCCAAATGGTTTCCTGTACCCTACACCAGGAAACCATTTACAACGCTGGGTGGTAACCATATAACCAAATTACGGAGCCTGCTTGTTTAGTAGGTAATTAAGGTGGTACAGTCGGACTGAGCTTGTGTAGGTTTATATCCATGGGATTGTTGGGGTTTATTGCTCACGTAATGCCCCTCAGGGATGAGTGAGGCTGGTCACTCTCATCTTAAATGTCAGGACCAACTTGCCTAGCCCCGGGTTCCTACGCTCCTCATGGGGCGACATAGGATTGGATGATGGATGGATGGATATAATTATCATGAAGCCTATCTATAAATATTTACGTCAGACCAACTAGAAAAACACAGGCCATAAACCCAGTATAGTCAATATAATACTGCAGTTGTACCTAACCTTGCATAGAAATCAATCCTCTGTTGCATGTATTCCCCAGGGTGAACCTGAGACCATGACTTTGTATGTGTTTGTCTGTCTCTCTCTCTTTTAGGATTCTTTAGACCAGCAATTATCAAGTAAGTCTTTCTACTAACATAAAACCCAGACAACCGAGAAATAACCGTAATATATGTACGGTCTGTGTATCAGCATTAATAATTCTCACCTGTTCAGGCCAGAATTCCGTGACCCTTTAATACCTGTAATCATGGAGAAAGTCTTTCCATTAATATTTAAACCAGACCTCGTAGGAAAAAAAAAATGGTTCTTATCTGTATGGTGTATGTATCTATGTAACTGTAGCTCACCTTGGGCAGATATCGACCCCTTGTTGCATGAACGCCCCCAGGGTGAACCACAGACTGTTGCAGATGCTGAAGTCGTTGCTGACACCTGACTTGCCGTACATCTCTATCACCTGCCAGAGAAAGGGGAGGGGAGGATATGGCTACATATGTTACTATTATTATTATTATTATTATTATTATTTTATTATTATTATTATTACCAGTTACACCCCGTGTGTGTGTGTGTGTGTGTGTGTGTGTGTGTGTGTGTGTGTGTGTGTGTGTGTGTGTGTGTAAACTTGACAGCCCGTCGACTGAGGCTCAGCATTCCTTTTACACATCAGTTACTTCCCTCACCAAAGTAACCATCACCTCACCCGTACATTCCCCTAACTACTCACCTTCCACTCGCTGGGGCTGAATCTGCTGACGAGGAACAGGACGATGGAAACCCCGACGCAGGCGAAGACGATGCAGGTCCAAATCTCGTGGGAGAGTGGCGACATGAAGCTGAACACTCCGGGTTTCTCCTTGGCGGGTTTCTTGATCATGATGGAGATGCCTTGGGTCATGAAGGGCTTGGTGAAGTCGACTACCTGTTCCCTCGAAGATGTGATGGTTAGTGGCGCGATTGCTATGTCCGCCTCCTGTTGCCCAGAGAAAATGTATGAGTTTGGAAGTATGTTGGAGTCTTTATAACGAAGCAAAATGGAAAAAAACAAAAACATTAATCATCATCATCATAACAGTAATGTATCGTGATGCTGACAATTCTCTGTGATGCCGATAATTAATTGATAAACAAACCGTTTTGCGTTATGCTCCACTATACCCCCCACACACATATCAACCCCCTTTACAGCAGTACAGACATACGCAGACCCCCAACACTTTCCAGAGTCACCATCCCCCCCCCTTCTACACATACAAAACACACACACACACACACACACACACACACACACACACACACACACACACACACAATTCATTCACTTTCACACAACCCCTCTCCTCCCCAGGACACACTGATATCTCCCGTTTATTTGCTATACACTACTTATTTCATTACGTCCACGGAACCGCTTATATTACGACACAATAAGCGCCCGCCATTAACGAATATACTTGTACAGTAAAGGAAGAACTTATCTTTCTCAATGCTCAGCACTTCAGCCAGTCATGTCCCTCTTTATACAGGTTGGGGTTTCATTCATAAATTACGTGTGCTTCTTATGGCTGTTACCGAAAATCTCCACACGCTAAATTTTGACATACGTTCCACTTGGTAAACTGTAACATACGTATAGTAGTGAGGATTTAGATCCAGTCTAGATTAGCTCCATCAATTCGAGGAAGTCAGACATCCTCCTTATCCTCATAGTGTTGTTTCTAGTTTACTAGCCATGTTGCTGTGAAATTAAGTTAATCTTCTCCTCTTAGTATTATTATTTATCCTCCTCCTGCTTTCCTTTTATTATTATTATTATTTAAGAGTGCTGTGGTGGGGCATGCAGAAGAGGTGTGTGGTGTGAGACGTGTGGGTGGTGGTGTAAGAAAAGGAAGTGAATGGTGGCGCGAGGAAGTACGTAAGGTTGTGGCTGAGAAGAGACGTGCATATGAAGTGTGGCTGCAAAGGAAGGATGAGGTGTCATATGAGAGGTATAAGGAAAAGAGGAATAGGGCGAGAAGGGCTATGCGTGATGCTAAAGTGGCAGCAGATGAGAGGTGGGGTAGGCGGCTGATTGAGAATTTTCAACAGAATAAGAAAATGTTCCGGAAGGAGGTTAAAAGGGTGCGAAAAGGAGAGTCTGGGAAGGAAGAGCGAGTAAAAGCAGAGGATGGAAGGATGTTAACTGAGACAGATGCAGTAAGGAAGAGATGGGCAGAGTATTTTGAAAGATTGTTAAATGTAGAGGAGGAAAGGGTGGCTGAGACTGTGGCGGATGGAAGGGTGCAAGGAATAAATGTGTTGGGAGAGTTGAATGATTCTTTGATCACGAAGGAGGAAGTGGAGAAGGCAGTAAAGGAGATGAAAACAGGGAAAGCTGCAGGTATGGATGGGTGTGCTGTGGAATGCCTGAAGGGTGGTGGAGTGACTATTGTTGACTGGTTAGTAAGACTGTTGAATGTGTGCTTTGTGAAAGGTATGCTGCCAGTTGACTGGGCAATTGCTTGCGTGGTCCCACTGTATAAAGGCAAGGGTGATAAGTATGAATGTACTAGCTTTAGGGGTATAAGTCTGTTGAGTGTTGTAGGTACGGTGTATGGTAGAGTGTTAATTATGAGAGTTAGAGAGGGTACAGAGGGAGTGATTGGTGATGAGCAGTGTGGCTTTAGGAGAGGGAAGGGATGCGTGGATCAGATGTTCGCTGTGAGACAAGTGTGTGAAAAGTATTTAGCGAAAGGCAAGGATGTGTTTTGGGCATTCATGAATTTAGAGAAAGCGTATGATAGAATTGATAGGGAGGCTTTGTGGACTGTTTTAAGATTGTATGGACTTCATAGTAGGTTACTAAAAGGGGTGAAACGTTTTTATGTAAATAGTAGAGCGTGTGTAAGAGTGGGAAATGCTGTGAGTGATTGGTATCCCGTGAGAGTGGGGCTGCAACATGGATGTGTGATGTCGCCTTGTTTGTTTAATATTTATATGGATGGTGTTGCAAGGGAGGTGAATGCAAGAGTTTTAGGTGGAGGTCTGAGTCTGGTGAATGATGATGGTGGAGAGTGGAATCTAAAGCAGCTGCTGTTTGCAGATGATACTGCACTGGTGGCTGATTCAGAAGAGAGATTGATACAGTTGGTAGAGGAGTTTGGAAGGGTGTGTGATAGGAGGAATTTGAAAGTAAATGAGAATAAGAGTAAAGTGATGAAGTGTACGAGGTTGGTATATGGTAGGAGGATGAATATAGTTCTGAATGGTGAGTTGCTTGAGGAGGAAGAGTGTTTTAAATATTTAGGGTCACATGTTGCTGTGGATGGAAGAATAGATGCAGAAGTGAAGTTGAGAATGAATGAAGTAGGAAAGGTGCTGGGAGGAATGAAAAAAGTGTTTAGATGTCGTTTGCTTAGAATGGATGTAAAGAGAAGGCTGTATGACGGTGTTGTGGAACCGACTGCGTTATATGGGGCTGAAACATGGAATATGGGTGTAGCAGAGAGGAAAAGTTTGAATGTAATGAAGATGAGGTGTCTGAGGAGTATGCGTGGAGTGACGCGTATGGATCGAGTGCAAAATGATGAAGTGCGAAGGAGAACTGGAGTTGTTTGGGAGATGGCTGGTAGAGTTGAGCAGAGGGTGTTGCGATGGTTTGGGCATATGGAGAGAATGGATAATGAGCGATTGGTGAAAAAGATAACTAGATCTGATGTGAGAGGTGTAAGGCTGAGAGGGAGACCACGAATAGGATAGATGGACAGTGTGAAGAAAGCGCTGGATGCAAGAGGGATGTCTGTTGAGCAAGGAAGAGTGGCTGTGCGTGACAGAAATAAATGGAGAGAAATTGTGAATGAATAAATGATGACACAACCCTGAGGGGATATTCTCCGCATTTGGTCTGATCAGCTAGTCAGGTCAGTTGCGGGTAAGGGGATGGGTCTATTATGATGTGGCAGGGGTAAACCAGTTCTGCTGTCGGGCCCTGCTGTGGATGTCACTGATTGCACTGCGCAGTTGACCCTTGTGCGGTGTGGTGCGGTGAGGATCTGTCCCTTCTCCCTTTTGGGGCTAAGATGCGAATGAATGTGTTTGAATGGATGAGTAAATGGGGAGTGTGTCGTCCTGTCTCGGCTACCTCCCTTTCCTTGGGGGAAGCATACTAGGTATATAGATAAGTAGATTATTATTATTATTATTATTATTATTATTGTTATTATTTTAATTACTGATCTCCCTTTTCCTTTTCTTTCCCCTGTTATGTTTCCTCTGTCCCCTCTTGTTATCGTCATTACCCTTCACTTCTTTTCCTCCTACCTCTCCGTTTTTTTTTTTTTTCTGTTCGTATTCACCTTTCCTCTGCTCGTTTCCCCCTCCCTTTTGCTCCTCTTCCACTCTTACATTCTTCTTCGTCCAACGCCTTCACTTCCTCACCTCCTCCTCATTCTCTACATCTCTCTGTTCCTTCTCCACCTACTGTCCTCCTCCTCTTCCTCCTCCTTTTATTCCTTCTTTTGGCATGTTACACTTCCTCTTCCCACTTTCCCGTCTTCCTCCTCTCGTCCCCTTTCTTCTCCGTCTCCTACTTCCATCTGAGGGTTATTTCACAGTAGTATCTGACACTGACCGGTGCATATTTTCTTCCTTTAGTGCATTAGGAGTCCACAGATAAAAGATATGTCTTGCCGTAAATTAAGCTCATTCACACAAGTTTCGACTTGAAAGAGTTCACTTAATCATACCGTGCAGAAAAGAGGAAAAAAACTCACGGTAAAACAGCGCACAGAATATAACCTTGAATCAATATAAGGTACCGCTACGGACACCAGTCTGTTGACTCGCTGATGATAATAGCTTGACACCGAGTAATGACTCTCGAAACCTAGTAACGGGATCCCAAGTCCTTAACAAATTCCTCTGAATACAATGTTCTAGGTGAAGTACTGTATTCTCTATGATGTGGAACGATATTCCTGGCTGCAGCTATGCATTGTAATACTAAAGTTAACAGACTAAATGATATTTAAACAGATAAACTGCAGTGGCTTTCTGTTATCTTGTTTTTGTTTTTTCTTGGAGAGAACCATTTGTGGGCTCCTGGCCTTTGGCTCCTTCTTCCTTGCATTAAAAAAATCGTAAATTATAAACGTGACAGTTGAGGTAATCAAGATAAATGACTAATAAAAACCAATGATTCCACTTTAGCTGTATATCACCTGAGTGGGCAGTAAGGTAACTGCCTCCATCCCCAAAGGAACTAACAGCCAGAATCGAGCTCTTACCACTGAACGCACATTATTACATTACAACAGAACAGCGTTTCATAACCTTTTCCGACCTCAACACCCCCTCTGTAATAAGGTCTCAGTCCAGCACCCCTCTACATCTGGTTACTGGGACTGCAGTTGCTACACTACTGCAGGGTTAAAGTGAAGTGAAGTACTGCCTAACAGTTTACTTTATAGTCTCAAAAAAAAAAAAAAAAAAAAAAAAATCAAGGATGCCAATACTAAGCAAATTCAGTAAGAAAAAATATAATGCAGCATTTTCCAGCACCCCCTAAAATTGATTTCAGCACCCCCTGGGGGTGCTAGCACCCCAGGTTAAGAAACGCTGCAATAGAATATATAACCCCCGGTACTTTAACACATGCCCCCACGCATCTATCCAGTTATTGAAATATAAATTATATAATGTAGCAACTGGGGCTACACAATAGGAAAATTACAATTAACTACCAAGTTAGTATAACGAACACCCTAACAGTTCTAATTCATGACTAATATAAATGTACTGGTAAACAGTAGCTATGCATAATAGATAAATACCTTCCAAGCGTGAAATCATGATATCGTCTTGATCAAACAAATCAGCCACATTCTCACCAAAGCAGGTGGACACTGACCTCAGGCCACTCACTCACGCTCACGGTCACACTAGCGGAGTACACTAAACAAATAACAAACTAGATCCGCACTGGAAACTAGGTAACCTTCACCATTAACCGTGATATATGTATGATCTGTAAACATGTGAATCTTTTTGTGTATTATATACGTTATGTATTACATTTTTATTTTATTCATTTAAATTGTTATATCATTTTCGTATTACTCTCTACAGAAAAATTTCAGAACAGAGACTTGGTTTATTCGAGTTGGCTTCGTCACGAACAACCTTGATATTTTTCTACACAAACTGTCACAGGCAACGCTGAATTCTCAGTTTATATAATATTACCTTAGGTAATATATATATATTATATTTTTAGATTTTTAGATTATATTTTTATATTTTTAGATTATTAATATTACGGCAAAGATTCCTAGGATTTGCATGGTGAATGAATGGGTTATGTGGCCCACTTCTTTGGGCATACTGTTGATTAGTTCTCCAACTAACGTATTTTTTCTACTCCAGGCTTGCTGTACCCTACCAAACCCCACCTGCAGGTGTTAAAAGGGCGGGACGATGATGATGACGATGATGATGATGATGATGATGATCTAAATACGTTACTATTCGTAATTTTAACAAATTTGCGAACAGTATAAATATTCATACAGTACACTCCCCACAATGATGGTTCACGACAGTATAAATAATATTGTCTAGTACACAGAACGTAAGTAAATTATCATTAATACAGTGATAAAGACATTTTAAGTCATCAGATTTGGAGGCCTCTCATCAAACTTTGTCAGATGGACCCAGGATAACATCTATCTATTTATCTATTCAAACATCAGTATTCATTTATATCCACTCATCCAATGTCACTTCTATCTGACCTTGCATCGTGTGTGTGTGTGTGTGTGTGTGTGTGTGTGTGTGTGTGTGTGTGTGTGTGTGTGTGTGTGTGTGTGTGTGTGTGTGTGTGTGTGTGTGTGTGTGTGTGTGTGTGTGTGTGTGTGTGTGTGTGTGTGTGTGTGTGTGAGAGAGAGAGAGAGAGAGAGAGAGAGAGAGAGAGACTAATCTGACTGACGTTTGGTCTTTCTTTTCAAAGGGGATTATTCGGGTTGCATATTTTATTTCATTCATTCGTTCATCATCTAATCCTGTGTTGCCCCATGAGGAACAGAGAAGCCCGGGTCTAGGCATGTTGGTCCTGACATTTAAGGTGAGTGACCGGCCTCACTCATCCCTGAGTGGCATTACGTGAACAATAAACCTCAAACATCCCTTGGATATAAACCTGCGTAGGCTCAATCTGATTGGAGCGCCTTAATTACCCACTAACCACCAGGTGCTATAATTTGATTATGTGGTTACCATACAGCATAGTAAATGACTTCCTGGTATACAGGAAACCATTTAGCTTGTTACTTAGTGTAGAGGCACCCGTAGAGCAGCACTACATCGAGTGAGTGGATGGTGAGCGCCCCCACCATATATAAAATAAAGGCTCTTTCTTTTTTTATCTCATTCACAAGCATGTCAGGAATCCAACATGGCAAGAATAATTTTGGTCTATCTATCTATCTATTGCCAGACGCCTCAATCCCGTTCGGGGTGGCCACAAACAAATCGCCTCCACGTCGCCCTGTTCCCCCGCCATTTCACTGCCCTGCTCCCAACTCACACCCCCTCTCTCATATACCTCTCTACCCCATCCCTCCATCTCATCCTCGGCCTCCCCCTCCCTCTCCCCCCCTCCACCTCACTCACATACACTCTCTTCGTCAGTCTTTCACCCTCCATCCTCTCCACATGGCCAAACCACTTCAGTGTATTCCTCCTAACGCTTCCTATCACATCCACATCCACACCACAATGCTCCTTTATGTCCTCATTTGTCAGCCTATCTCTCCATGTGACTCCACAGGCTCCTCTCAAATAACTCATTTCCACTGCTCTCACTCTTGACTTGTGTCCTTCCAACAACGTCCAAGCTTCACTTCCATACGTTAGAGTTGGTATCACAATACTGTCATGTAGTAACTTTTTCACTTCCATGCTCACTTCCCTGTTTCTTATCACTGCTTTCAAGGAACCAGCAACCTTTCTTCCCTGCTGTACCCTTTCAAGCACTTCATCCTCCAAACCTCCATCCTTACTCATCACACTACCCAAGTACTTAAACATACTCACATTTTCCAATTCCTCACCATCCAACCTCGCTGTACATTCACTGACTTCACCTCTCTCAAAGACCATCACTTTACTCTTCCCTACATTCACCTTTAGATTCCGTTTCTTACACACTCTCCCAAACTCATCCACCAAGCCTTGCAGCTCCCCTTCGTCTTCACTCAACAACACAGAATCATCTGCAAACAACAGTACAGGGAGTTTCCAAACACTATCCTCTCTCACCAGGGCCACTCCAACATCCACTACCCTACCTTGTACCTCTTTTATTACCCCATCCATGTACAGATTGAACAACCATGAAGACATGACACATCCCTGTTTCAACCCAACCTTCAAAGAGAAAAATTCACTCAGTTCACCATCCACACGCACTGCAGCCTTAGCACCATCATACATACTCTTCACAGCATTCAGCAACTTCTCATCTACTCCATATAATCTTAATACTTTCCACAATCCTTGTCTATCCACCCTGTCATATGCTTTCTCCAAATCCATGAAAGCCACATACAACTTCTTTCCCTTCTCTAGAAACTTTTCCACTAAAGATCCAAGAATGAATATCTGATCTACACAACCTCTTCCCTTCCTAAAGCCTCCCTGTTCTTCTCCAACTAATTCCTCTATTCTTTCTCTGACTCTGTCAATAAGTATTCTACCATACACCTTTCCTATTATATTAAGAAGAAAAATGCCCCTATGATTACCACACACTTCTTTTTCCCTTTTCCTTTGTACAAGGGAATAATTATTCCTGACTTCCAATCCTCCAGGACTCTACCTTCCTCCCAGGCCAATCTGCACATCTTCCACATCCATTCTACTACTATCTCTCCCCCATGCTTCAGCATTTCACCACACACTCCATCAATTCCTGGGGCTTTCCCCAATTTAACTTTCTTCATTGCTTCCACAACTTCTATCCTACTGATTTCTTCCTGACTTCTCACCTCCCTTCTTCTTCCAGCCATTCCCCAGCCACTTGTACTCGCATTACTTCCATCCTCTATGTTCAACAATTCCTTAAAGTGTTCTCTCCATCTGCTCACCTTTTCTCCCTTCACCACTAGCAATCTACCATTTTTATCTTTCACTCCCCTGCTAACTTCACTTCCACCCTGTCTTACTCTCTTCACCTCTTTCCAGAACATTTTCTTACAGTCCCTCCACTTTACACTTAAATTCCTTCCAAATTCCTCATCCACTCTCTTCTTACTCTATCTTACTAATCTTTTCACCTCTCTCTTTCTTTCTACATACAACTCTCTCTTCCGCCTCTCTACTTCTTCCTTGCCAGGTTATAATTACACACTGTAACCTAGGTGAGAGGGATTTCTCTCTCTCTCTCTCTCTCTCTCTCTCTCTCTCTCTCTCTCTCTCCCAGACGGTTTTTATTTAAAGTTTAGGAGACCTCTTGTAATGTAAGGTTAAATGACGGCAATATAGTACCACTAGTTCTATACCTTTCTCCAAAGCTGAATAGGGCCTCAACTTAGTCTGAAGATGTAAGACGAAACTTAAACTTACATCATGTGAATTATTTAAAAGAAAATGAAGAAGAGAAAACCAATGGAGGGTAACTGAAGTAAAATTAAGGCAACACTGACCTGTCTCACCAGCTCCCCCACCATGCCGTCCCAGCCACCGTACTGGCCATCGTTCTGGCCACCGTAATTGTTGTCCTTCACGAGTTCCAATGTGTCTGGAAAAAAAAATCCCGTGAGTAAATAGGTTAACAGATACACAGGCTAGCATTAACAAGAGAATATGATTATGAGATATATAAATTACTGGGCACCACAGGTGTTCTTCAAAGTTGTTAATATCTAGGGGAAAAAAAAAACTGTGGGTAAGTACATTAACAAGAGGAAATCGATAAGGAAACAATATGTGATCTACAGAAAATACAATAACCTTCACACGATGCAATGTGTCTTGTGGGACACAGACGAGTGAGTAACAGATTAATAGGAAAGAAGGCACCAAGTACACAATAATATAACTATGCAACAGAGACAAAACCCTACAACCAAGGAAGAAGATGCCATTATTAAACGAGATCACTCAATGAGCCCGTACCTCCACTGAGGCAGCACCATTCCCCTTACATGTATTTCAGACTTTTTTTTTTACTTTTTTTTCAAACAAATTTATTACGTCCTTCTGATATTCCTGTCATTATACGAAACAAAATAGTCAGAGGTTACAATAAACTAAGAGGGCAATCACTGTGGTGAAAGAAATTCCTAAAGCGCCATAAATATATCCTGCATCTCCAACACGAAAACGAAAGTAACTGCCACTAAAGACAAAGAAATTTATGTCTCCTAAAATAACACTTTCACAATCTATAAACGCTTTCACTTATTCTGCACAATCACAGGACGATTCTATTCGGCTTAGAGAAATTTTGCCCGTCAAAGAATTGATACCTCACGATTAACCTTGTGTGGTAGGTTGTGCCAACCATCATCCACTCACTTGATGTAGTGCTCCCTACTTATCCATCACCTGCTTCATTCTTCTTGTGTCTGCCCTCTTCTCTTCCTATTTCTCCCACCTTTTTCTCCCATCTTTCCTGTCCATTTTTCTTTTTCAGGTGTCTTTACATTGAATGACAGGCATCATGGTTTCCTGTAAGCCAGGAAACCTTGTACAACGCTAGGTGGTAGCCATATTATCAATTGTTACGTGTTCCCTACATGTCAACAAGTGGACTGGCGTAGGGTTAGTGTCCCTCCCCTTAAAAAGACAAATGGCCACCCTTTACGGGATTATGGCGTCTAGGTCGTTATAGATAGATACATGGGCAATTAACCTTTACACAGGTAGAAACTTCCTCAACTGAACAAAATACTACGGAATTTTCATGAATATAATAACATAATGCGTCCAAGGCATCGACAATATTAAAACACACGTTAACTCTTTACCTCTGACATCTCCATTTAAGTACTTAAAAACCGAGTATTTTTGTTGTATATTATTTTTTCTTTTGTTCCCCCCTCACTTTCCCCCCCCCCAACTCCTTTTTCCCCCCCTTGCCTACACACCCAGTGACCGCCTCAACACTTCGGGGGTATAATAACTGTTGAGGGCCAAACAGCTACGGGTACACGACACCTATCAGAAGGCAGCCAGGGTGGGTGTATAAGAGGGGCATTCTGAAAATTCCCTGTCAAGTGGAACCGGTTTTACGTTGAAACGGCCCCAGCAACTGAACCGCGTCACGTAGCCAACAAGAACTCCGCCCCCCCAACCCCGACATACCATGCAAACATTCCCTACGACTGTAAAAATGCATAAATATCAATCTCCAACAAAACAATACGAAAATACACAGGTTCCTTAGAAGTTGTAAACCTACGAAACTGTTTACCTCTAATATGGTAACTTCATTACGTCAGACAAAAACCTTAGGTTGATTACTTTCGTCAGATGGAAGCCAGAAAATACCAATGTGCTCTCAGAAATTAAAAAAAATAATCAGAAATAATTCTTTACCTCAAACACCAAAAAATGCAGTATTATAAACAGAACTGAAATCTGCTTACACAGATACCTCATGAAATAAATTGACCAAGGCGAGAACCTCTTAAATTTATTACCCCTAAAAATACATTGAAAAATCAAATATCTATCTACCTATTGCCAGACGCCTATCCCGTATGGGGTGGCCACAAAAAAAAATTGCCTCCATGTCATCCCGTCCCCCGCCATTTTACTACCCTGCTCCCAGTTCACCCCCCTCCCCCTCTCTCATATACCTCTCCACTCCATCCCTCCACCTCAATCCTTGGCTTCCCCCTCCCTATCCCCCCCTCCACCTCACTCACATACACCCTCCTCGTTAGTCTCTCGCTCTCCATCCTCTCCATATGGACAAAATTCAAATACTCACAATTAATTCTGAGGAAAGAGGTCAAGAGGTCTCCAGCTTAGCCTTTGTAGCGATCATTCCCAGAAATTTACCTTCAGATACCCCAGAAATACTACGTTATCCTCTAATACCTTCCCATTTTCCAGCACAAGCCCCCAAACTCATACTCACAGTTAATTCCGAGGAAGGATGCCAAGAGGTCAGCGAGGTCTTTAGCGTATCCCTCGTAACGATCATTGCCAGTGTAGTTACCGTCCTTCCTTATCATCAAGAATGGCTTTTCCTGTGATGAGAGAAAACGGGGCCGCTATATTATCTCAAGGAAAATGGGATCCACATGCTTACTCGTATTTTTCATTGAGAGAGAGAGAGAGGGGGGGGGGGAGATACACGCACCAATATGGATGTAACGATGTAAGATCTGTTAGTCATCACCCGGTCAGTCATGTGGCTCGTGTACTTGACCGCCACTGTTTCCAACCCTCGGGTGTCGCTCCACGTCCCGATCTGAAAGAGAAAGAAAAAAATGAGAGAATGAATGAATGAATGAACTATCTATCGCCAGGCAACAAAAGCCATGCGACTCGAAGCAGAAAATTATAACGCTAGAGGAAAGTGGTAATTCAGTTAACTACGTAATTATACGACAGAGGAAGGAAACGGGTAATTATGAACTGCAAAGGACATTCAATTGACTAAGAAAGGGCATAAGACGTGTAACTGATAAAAAGAGAGATTAACACACACACACACACACACACACACACACACACACACACACACACACACACACACACACAGCCATTTGTCCGGGTCGCTCCTCAGGTGGATGATAAGTGCTCTTGTTGCTTCCGCGGACGATTTTATTCAGCTTAATACAGACTCTTCAGACTTAAGGGATTCTATCGTATAAACTCTTCACGAGCCCCTTCCTTCCTCGAGGCCCATCCTTGGTTGAAGAATATTGTCTGTCTGTCTCTCAACGTATGTAAGGTCTGTGTGAACGAAGTACTGATCTCTGTGTAACTCTGCCGCCTCCTCCTCCAGTCCCTATCTCCATCCATTCCTTTCTCTATCCTTCTCCCTCTCATCCTAATCTTTAGTCCTCTCAGACAACTCTCTTTTCACTCCTCTCAACCTTCACTTGTGTCCTTCCAACAAGGATGCGTAAATTGCGGACAAGTGATTATCCAGGTGTAATAAGCAAAATAAATCACTAAGATAAAGGTGCTTGAGAGCCACCTAAGCTGACGTGAATACCACCTTACAGGTTGCAATGTGCTGACGTGAATACCACCTTACAGGATGCAATGTGGACAGCCGAGGAGGCTTCGTTGCATCTCCTCCTCAGCGATTTCTTTTGCATATTACGACTCAAAATTTGCCTGTATGCTCTTTATATCGCTAACATATCGACATAGTTTGTATCATCAAAACACAGGAGAATATCGAGGCGTAGTGTGCAGCCTAAGTCGCTAAAAAGAAGTGCTAGGAAGTAACCGTGACCACTTAAAATACAGCCTTAGACCTCTTGGCTAGTATGTTTCTAAGAGATGAATAAAATAACCTGCCGTACGCTTGAAGAAACCAATTACTTTGTTACTTGGAGAAAATGTTATTCGTGACAGATTTTAACATTTTTGATGAACCACTTTTCCCTGTGTACAGCTGACCTACTTAGTCCCGTGACGAGTTGCCCATTATATTTTCAAGCTTCTCTGTACGAATTTATACAACTTTGGACGGATATGTAGGAATCAAAGGGTTAACTAAGGCTGTCTAAATCCTCAAGTTAAAAGTCTCACCTATATTGAAAAAAGTAATTTAGTTAGAAAAGATAAAATAAAACAGGGCCACGGGAATGAAGGTGGCACGTAAACTATCTGTCGCTGGGGGAAATATAATGCAAAGTAGTGAATGACAGGGAAAGGAATGATACCGTGACTTGTTGTCATATCACAGGGCTGCATTCCTTAGCACCTCTTCCTTAGCGATTTATTTCTGGAAATGAGTGGTTAACACTCTTCTGTACGTTATCAATGCAGAGTATGGCGATATTAGAATGCCTTACGTAACACGAATATGGTCATTAAAGTGTGACAAGCAAAATAAGTTGCTCAGGAAAGGGTGTTAGGGAGCTTCCTGAGCCGACGAGAATACAGGTCCAAGCAGCTTTGGTTAGTTCGTGACAGTTCTTCTTAGCGACTTATTCTGCACATAAAAAAAAAAAAAAATCCACATATCCTCTTGACTGTTACTGATGCCAACTATGCCAATTTAAAAACGATATATATGACGTGCAAAGATAAATCGCTAAGGAAGAGGAGCTACGAAGCCTCCTGTGCTACCCAGAATACAGACCTAAGTCCATAATAGCATAAAGTGAAGAGGGTGGCCGGAGTTGGTGAATGGGAGAATTATACAGAAGGTTGTGTTGGCGGAGAGAGAGACAGACCCGTTGACAAGACCCGGGTTCATGTTGGTGCTGGGACAAGACATGATGCTGGGGGTCTGTATTCAGCTGGCATCTTAACTCTCAGGCTCCTGTGACTCACTCCTAGCTCAATAAAGACGTCTGGCATTGGCTGAAATAAAAATGGTTGTCCCGAGCATGCGAGACTGAAGAGTGCGAGGACTCCATAACAGTTTACTATTTCCACAGTTCTCTCTAACTATATCTATCTGTCTATCTATCTATTTATTTATCCACCAATTTATCCATCTACCTGTCGATTTGTCTATCTATCTATCTATCTGACAAGGGTTAACTAATTTGGAGGACACAGAGGACTCCATAACATTTTATTACGTATTTTCAAAAATTCTCTCTCTCTCTCTCAATCTATATCCACATCTGTTTAAAGGGTAAACTAATTTGCAGGGCAGACACGACTCCATAACATTTTACTATTTTCACAGATCTCTATCTATCTACATATCTATCTCTCTATCTGTCTATCTAAACGTACACACACTAGATGTCTCTCCAATGTTGAATAATGTCGGCTGGTGGCAAGGAAAGCAAACACATCACCATACAAAAGGAGATAATGGGAATTACTTATAAATCCTTTGCTATGAGAGGTCCATCTAAATACCGGTACAATAATTCGCCTGGTGGTGGCAAGAGTTAAATAAGGAAATACGATATACGGTGTGGAAGGGGCTAAAAATGTCGCCAGGGATGGAAGGGAACGACTGACGCAATGACCACCTCGGCACGACATAACTCTGAGCACGACCACTGACGACACGCTGCTAAATTCACGACGACAGCTGAGGGGGGAGGGGGCAGGTAGAGGCAGACAAGGGGTAGGACGATGGAATGGCAGAGAGAGAGAGAGAGAGAGAGAGAGAGAGAGAGAGAGAGACTCGTCCTTTGGAAAGGTAAAGTGACACAGCGAGTGACAGAAAGCGACACACACTGGATTTGGCGGTCCTCACTGGGGCAGAAAGTTATAAAAACATGAAAGAAACTATTGAAAAAAGCACTTTTGTGGAAACGTGGAAACATCGTTAAAAGCAAAATTATATTATGAAAAGCAAAAGGGAAGAAAGGTGAAGGAAATTTACACTAAAAACAGATATAAATAAGAGAAAATAATGCAAGAAAAAACTGAGACACAAATAATGCAAACAAATTATAAGAAATCGAAATAATATCATAAAGTATGAATTTCTGCAAAACAAACTACAAAAACTAAAATATACATAAAAACAAAGACAACAAAAATGAAGAATAAACAATTGGGCAATAAATCTAAAAATTATATTGAGAAAATGATATTGAAAAACGTAAAAAAATACGTAATTGGTAAGAAACTCGAATTCAGCTAAAAAACAGAAAGCAAAGACCCCATAAAAAGAAACACACACACACACACACACACACACACACACACACACACACACACACACGCACAAAATAACAACACCCAACAAAAACGCTCAAACATTAAAGTCAGGTTAGAGGTAAAGCTTAGTTGTAGCTGTTGTTTATTTGTTGTTGTAACCCCAGGCTCTTATGAATACTAATTAGGCGAACTGCAGGCTGAAATTGGGCAGCTCAATATCCTTCCAGCAGAGGACAGAGAAGGGGCTAAGGATCGCATGTATATTTAGGTAGCAGAGCCGGCTATACCGGTGCCACCACTGGCAGGCGTCCCTCACCAGCCTTGTGAACGACGAAAATAGATTCTAAGCGACCATGACAAGCATAAACTATCGAAAGGAAACTCCCAAGGTAAAACATAGACAAAACTCTGATAAAAACGAAAAAAACACGAAAAAAGCGAAAAAACAAAACCACAATAAAACAAAGAAAAACACAAGTAACCCCACGATAAAAACGAAAAAAAAAATTAAAGTAAAGCATTCGGGAGCCGAATGCTAATCATCCGCCAGAATATGCTGTTGGCCAAGTCCAAGATATTGGCCATACCTTGATACCCTAACGGTCTCATGTTGACAGCTGAAGCCGTTCAAGAGATTCATGGTGCTAAAGGCGGACGATGAAAACTAGCTGACCTTTGGCAGCCATTTTGGTGACCTTGACATTGACCCCGAGTGCCCACTTTCCAACTCGTCCACGATTTTGGCCATATCTTGATACCCTGAAAGTTTCATGTTGATAGCTCAAGCCGTTCATGACATTTAATAATATGCACACACACACACACACACACACACACACACACACACGAGAGAGAGAGAGAGAGAGAGAGAGAGAGAGAGAGAGAGAGAGGGGGGGCAGGCAAAAACAATATCGTTCTTCCCTGCGAAAAGGCGGTCGATAACAAACAAACCTACGATAGAAACGAAGAAACAACTAATGCACAAAAAACTATGAAAAACGATCTATCTATATACCTAGGCTGCTTCCCCCAAGGAAAGGGAGAAAAAATGGAGAAAAACAAACAAAACCACGACAGAGACGAAGAATAAACAAAATATGACCCAAAATGATTCCTCTTCACGTAATTTCTGTGTGAAGGACAACAGCACATCCTAAGCGACCACGATGGAGCATAAACGACCGAACCTCCCGGAAAAAAGGATAAAAACCGATAACGTGGGTGATTAATAACACTTAAGATGGAGGGAGAGAGGGAGGCTGGGACGGAGAAAAGGAGGGAGGCTGAGGGGGAAAGGCAGGGAGAAGGGAAGGAGAGGAGGGTGGGATGGATGGATTTAGGGAAGTTGGAAGGAAAGCCAGGGTGGATGGGGGGAGGGAGGTTAGGAGGAAAAGTGGAACGCTCGAAGGGAGGGAAGGAGGAAGAGACAGAGGAAGGCTGGAGAGTGTGAATGAGGAAGGATAACAGGGCTGGAAGGAGAAATGGATGGAGAGAAGGAGGGAGGGTAACAGAGCTGCAGGGAGAGAGGGAGGCTTGCAAGGAGAGGGGGGAGGGAAACCAATGAGGGAGAGAGGAAGGATGGCAGGCAGAGAGGAAGAAAAGGAGGGAAACTGATGAAGAAGAGAGAGAGAGAGAGAGAGAGAGAGAGAGAGAGGCAGACAGGAATGGAAGGAGGATGTACGAGGTGGGAGGATAGAAGGAATAAGTAGGAAAGGAGGAGGCTGACTAGGAAGGATGAGAAAGGGAGGAGAGAGGGAAGGATGGATGGTGTGAGGGATGGACGGAAGCTGGCTAGATGGGAGAAGGAGGTAGTACGCGTAGACAAAGGGAAGACAGGAACGGAGAGGTAGGTGGAAGAAAAGCTGAAGGAGAGGGAAAGAAGGCTGGACGAGAGGAAGGAAAGGTAAGAGGAGGGAGGAAAGGCCGGGGGAGAGGAGGAAAAGTGGAGAAGGGAAGGAAGGAAGAGTGGAAGAGGGAAAGAGAAAATTAATGCCAACAGTGGATAGCAGTAGGGTGGATGGATGAGTGGTGTTGATGGGGAGTGGCTGGGTACTGTGAATGGGGAATGGGTAGGTGGATGAGTACTGTGAATGGGGAATCGGTAGGTGGATGAGTATTGTGAATGGAGGAGCTCTTGGGTGGATGGGGAGTGGGTGTGTGGATTGGTGAACGAATGGAATCGATGAAGAGAGGGTTGGTGGATGGGTGGTGTGGATGGGAAATGGGTTGATGGATGAGTGAAACAGATAGGGAAGGGATGGATGGAGAGATGGAGAGTGGGTGGGTGGATGAACTGAAGGGGTTACTGTGCCAAATACAGAAATATAGTAGTAAAGATAAAGTGCTCCCAGGCCTAGGAGAATACAGGCCTGGGTGAGCTTTGGAAGTGAATTAGTGGAAAGGAGAGCTCTGAAGCTGACTGGCAGAGATTTAATACGGAGGCAGTGGTAATTAGCGGACAGGAGGGCTCTGATGTTGGTTGGTAGGGTCCTCAAAGGTAGGTAGAGGTGAAATAGTTAAAGAGCTCTAAAGATGAATAAGTAGGTGGCTTTTGGAAATAGACAGGTGGGTGGGTTAGTGATTTCTGGATGTACTGTACGTGAGTGAATTTTGAAGTTTGCTGGCAGAGTTTAACACCTTCAATCCGCACCATATTTTCTCGCATTTTTCCTGTAACCAGTTCGTTTTGCTATGAAGAGCTAATCAAACTGGTGTAGTTAAATTAAAGCCTTCATAAACCCCTTCTCTACTAAACATACTTTACAAGCTTAATGAAATTGCCTAAAGGTAGGAAATTATAACAAGAGAACACATTACTGGATTAAAGGGGGGACAGGTGAATGTGTGTGAGTGAATGTGAACGTGTATGAGTGAATGAGCTTTAGAGATTAATACTGAGGTGGTCTCTATCGATGAGTAAGCATGTGGGTGAGCTTTGAAAAGAGTGAATGGATGATTTGTGGTTCAGGGCAGCAAGCTTGTATTAGAATGTGTCACGTAACAACAGCCAGCTTGTTTTCATCTGAAAGAACTGAGCCACTCTCGCATCATACGTACAAAATCATGGTAGCGCGAAACTGGCCACTCTTCTTTATGAGGTGGAAATGAGTCTCCTTGATACCTAGTCAAATTTATTCTTCACTTCACCTACAACTAATCATCAATTGACCTGAGAGGGTTCACGGATCTTTTTCAGGTAAAAAAAAAAATACTATAGAACCAAAAACACTGTATAGGAGGGCTCAGGAGGTTGTTACGGAGGGGGGGATGGGCTATGAGGGAGGGCGGCTTGGGAGGGGATCAGCGGTGTCCTTGGTGTGTCGTGGGCGTGAATAACGACGCCTAAGGAGTCAATACAGCGCCACTGCTCATCACTGTGGCTTGGGGACCAGCTGGCGGTAAAGCTGTGTATATTAATGGTGTGGAAGGAAAATGCCAGCCAACCCCCATCATGCCAGGTTACCCTCCACTCCCTCCCCCTCCTCTCTCTCTCTCTCTCTCTCTCTCTCTCTCTCTCCACGAAAAGCATACACACAAATGTTGTGCGTTTATACCTGAAGGGGTCAAGGTCGGGCCCGATTCTTTGTCCATATACCTGGGCTGCTTTCCCCTAAAGAAGGGGGGTTAGCCGAGACAGGACGACACACTTCCATTTTACTCATCCACACACACATTTACTCTAATAAAAACACCATTTCATTGTCCAGCCAATATTCTTCCATGCACCATCACCATAACTCTTCTCTTCCTCCTCCTCCACCTGTTTCCATCATCACTATGCTCAACTTCCCCAGTGAACATCACCATCAACTCTATCATCACCACCACCATAATCATACTATCATCACCATCATTTTCACCACCCTCATCCCCTCATCCTCATTCTTTTTTCTCCCTTCACCAAAGTAAATTTCTCGATTTCTCCATTCGTCCCCAGATCCCTCTCTCACTCCTCTCACTCCTGCCATTTTTCACACGATCTCTCTTTCCTATCTTCTTCTTCTCCTCCTCCTCCTCTTCCTCTTCGTCTCCCTCCTCCTCCTCGTCCTTTTTCTCTTCCTCGTCCTCCCGTGTTCTCCATCCCCCCTCTTCCTCCTTCCTCTTTCCTGTTCGTTACCCTTCTTCATTCTGCCTTTCTATCCCTCCTCCTCTCCTATCGATCCCGCCGTCCTTCCATCCTGTCTCCTCTCCTCTCCATCCCTTATCCTTCCATCCCTCAGTCCTTTCATCCCTCCTCCTCTCCTCTCCTTTCCATCGCTCCGTCCTTCCATCACTACTCTCTTTCCCTCTCTCCTTCCATCCCTCCGTTTCGCCAGACGTACAAAACATTGAATATATTCCTCCTTTTCATCCTTGTCAGCTCAGTTCGTGATACAGGTTGGTCCACATATAACACTCGTCGTCCACTCCATTGGCCGATTTCTCGTGTGTTGGGGGGACGGCTTAGTTACCGTTCTCAGTGTCTATTCTGCACCATTTACTCATTTCCCACTGGCACTACAACACCTACACCCACACCAGCAGACTGAGCCGTCCCCACAACACAATATACCGCCAGGCGGGTTTCTAGTGCAATGCTATTTATACGGGACAACCTGTATTTAAAACTGCCACACACTATACTACCTGATGCTGATGACATGGCAGGCGTTTGAAAAGTGTCCACGGATACAATTCTTTTTGAAATACAAGATGATTTTTTCGAAATGGCTGGAGGCTGCTTCACTTAGCAATATGGCACTTTGTGAATTTCAACATTTAAGCTTAATTGTGAAATAGGCTGCATGCAAAAGTGTAACTATGGTACGGTATGGTCAGCTTGCTCTCACCAGACGGAACTGAATCACACTCACATTTTGAATACTACGTGGTGGTGGCATGACATTCGGTGAGCCTCAGTTATGATGTAGGATTGGGTCTTCTTGATTACGAGTCAAACTAGTCCTTCAGTCTGATCACAACGGGCCATCACCGAGTTGGAATGGGTTAGGGATCCATGTACCTCTCATGCTTATGAAGAGGGACAATAAGAGGTCTAGGAACTTTCTATTTCAGCTTTCAGAGACTAACGCACAGTATTTGTGCGTACTTGTTTATTATCACCGGTGACCCAAAATGACCTCCGACCGGTGACCTCAAATGACCTCGGAGTCAACCTCACATAGCCTATGTCCGAAATGGATGTAATGTGAGTCTCCATGCCAAAAATTGGGCTGCAGGGGTACCCGGCGTTGCCCAGGCCAAAAAAGCGAAAACTCAACCAGTGACCTCAAATGCCCCAGATCTGAATTTTGACCCCTCTAAAACCTTCCTTGGGTCATAAGGATTCCAAATATGTAGGTTAAGGCCACGTAAAATGAAAATTTTACAGACAGAAAGTGCCCTTTATATTGCAGATAATGTAATGTTGCAGCACCCCCCCGCGCGCGCGCACACACACACACACACACACACACACACACGGAAAGTGTCCAGGAGGCAAAATGTCCGAGCTTTCTATGCAACAGCCTCCAACATGTCTGCCACCATTCACCCCTTCTTTTGAACTTTTATCACCATCTCCATCATCATCTCCAGCAATTCCACCACCACCACCAAGAACACCTTCACCATTTGCTAGTTAATCATGACTATCAACTCCCTAACCATTAAAATTACCACTTATGCTTCCTCCATCAATAACATTAACACTACCCCAATTCCTACCACGACTTCTACTACTACCATTACTACTAGAACTACTACCATTTCCATACTAACGCCCTGCACACCACTACCACCATCTCTTACCACTGTCACCATCCTTATCACTACCACCATCCACATCTATACCACCAACCTAACTACCATCATGCAACACCACTACCATCATTACATCTACCACTACACCAAATATTTCCGATTCCCCCTCCACCACAACCGAGTTTCACACCATTACCCCTTTCCTTATCACCTTAACCATACCCACCAACCACAACCACCTTTACTAACAAACCACTACCACCCTCCCCCGACCAACCACCACCACCTTTCCTATCATCTGGCCACATCACGCCACAAATATTGCTATATTGTATTTCCACCACCAGCACAATCCCACCCCCCTCCTCCCGCAGCATCTCCAGCATGACGTATGATCCCCGTCTCTCTTCCGGGTCCCTATTTATATGCCGTTACCTACCGCCATGAATCATCCAAGCCCACACCAATCACCACACACTAACACCACACCCACACCAATCACCACACACTCACACCACACCCACACCAATCACCACACACTAACACCACACCCACACCAATCACCACACACTAACACCACACCCACACCAATCACCACACACTAGCACCACACCCACACCAATCACCACACACTAATACCACACCCACACCAATCACCACACACTAACACCACACCCACACCAATCACCACACACTAACACCACACCCACACCAATCACCACACACTCACACCACACCCACACCAATCACCACACACTCACCCCACACCCACACCAATCACCACACACTCACATCACACCCACACCAATCACCACACACTCACACCACACCCACACCAATCACCACACACTAGCACCACACCCACACCAATCACCACACACTCACATCACACCCACACCAATCACCACACACTCACACCACACCCACACCAATCACCACACACTAGCACCACACCCACACCAATCACCACACACTCACACCACACCCACACCAATCACCACACATTCACACCACACCCACACCAATCACCACACACTCACACCACACCCACACCAATCACCACACACTTACACCACACACTCACACCACACCTACACCAATCACCACACACTTACACCACACACACACCAATCACCACACACTCACACCACACCCACACCAATCACCACACACTCACACCACACCCACACCAATTACCACACACTCACGCCACACCCACACCAATCACCACACACTCACACCACACCCACACCAATCACCACATACTCACGCCACACCCATACCAGTCACCACACACTCACACCACACCCACACCAATCACCACACACTCACACCACACCCACACCAATTACCACACACTCACACCACACCCACACCAATCACCACACACTCACATCACACCCACACCAATCACCACACACTCACACCACACCCACACCAATCACCACACACTAGCACCACACCCACACCAATCACCACACACTCACATCACACCCACACCAATCACCACACACTCACACCACACCCACACCAATCACCACACACTAGCACCACACCCACACCAATCACCACACACTCACACCACACCCACACCAATCACCACACACTCACACCACACCCACACCAATCACCACACACTCACACCACACCCACACCAATCACCACACACAATACACCCACACCAACACCACACACTCACACCACACCTACACCAATCACCACACACTTACACCACACCCACACCAATCACCACACACTCACACCACACCCACACCAATCACCACACACTCACACCACACCCACACCAATTACCACACACTCACGCCACACCCACACCAATCACCACACACTCACACCACACCCACACCAATCACCACATACTCACGCCACACCCATACCAGTCACCACACACTCACACCACACCCACACCAATCACCACACACTCACACCACACCCACACCAATTACCACACACTCACACCACACCCACACCAATCACCACATACTCACGCCACACCCATACCAGTCACCACACACACCACACCCACATCATTCACTCAACACCATTTTACTCTGCACAGTGCCTTTTACTTATCAATATTACACACACACACACACACACACACACACACACACAAGGAACTAACAAAATGATGAAAAATACTCTGAAAAACACTTTGAAATCCGAATTTTAGCGCACCACAGGCCATCTTCAGGTAAATTACGTGTCCTCTGATGCCAGCATGTCACGTACCATTGATATTTAGTTATAAGGATCTTTTCAAAAACATAAAGTAGCGAATAAAAGAAATATAATTAAATCTAACAACCCCAACTTCATCTCCAAAACAAAGCCTCCTCCCAGTTACATGGCAAAATGATAAATGCCACGAACCCTCCATTCGAGACCCAAGTGACTTACTCAAACCCCCTAAATGATGCTACAAACCCAAATTAACCAACAGATAATCCTGAAATAAATAGCAAATAATACATAATTGTATCTTTGTTGGAATATACAGGTGGATCTGGGTTTGTTGCTTCATAGTCCTTTCGAATATTACACCGGAACTTTATTGTTTACGTTATTTACATCGAATTCATATCGACAGAGCTTCTTTACCTGACAAGAATATCCGCCTTCATTTTAGATGGAAAAAAGAGAAAACACAGCCATGGCGGAGGAAAAAAAAAAATAGAAAGTTAGGAAAAGAAACGTAGTGCCAAAAGAAATTTAGAAAGTGAACCGGAATGCATAAAAAGGCGAGGGAAGGGGAGAAGAGAAAGGGGGAGAACAAGAAGAGGAAAGGAAGAGGGAAGAGGGGAAAAGGGAAGAGAAGGGGAGTGAAAGAAATAGAAAGACAAACATGACAGAAGGATGGACACTGCAAAATAGGGAAGAAAAGTAAGATGAAACGAAGCAGAGAAAAGGAGGAAAAGAGGGAAGGGAAGGGAAGATGTGGGGGAAGGAAGGAACTGAAAAAGATGAGCATGAAGAGAGCGAGAGAGACAGGAAAAAAAAACAAAGGTGAAAAGCAGAGAGTGAGGAGGGAAGAAGGAACAAGGCGTGAGAGGGAGAGATGGAAAAGAATGGAAAGGCGAAATGGAAGGAAATATTTGTATAGGAAGGATGAAAAAGAATAGGAGAAAAAAATACAGGTTTGGGATGAGGGAACAGAAAAGACGGAGGCAAGGGAAGGAAAAGGAAAGACGAGAAGCATGTTGGAAAAGCAACTGCGTAGGAGGAAAATGAAAGGGAGAGGAGGGAGGAGAAAGATAAAGGAGAGGAGAACGGGAAGAAAAACAATGACAAAAAGGAGCAAGAAGAGAGGGGAAGGGGAGAGATGGAGGGAACCAGGAGTGGCGGAGGGGGGTGGGGGTGGGGGTAAGCAATAGTGTTAAGTGTCCACATGTGTGGGTATCCCGGAGGGGGCAGGGGAGGGGGGGTGGAGACAAACACTGGCTGGGAGGCAAATGAGAGAGAGAGAGAGAGAGAGAGAGAGAGAGAGAGAGAGAAATGGAAGGAGTATGGTTAATATAGGAACGATATTTGGGAAGAGGAGAAATGTTTGATAAACTTATAGATATTAAACACGCAAGAAAAGGGAAGGGGAGAAGGAAATTACAGGAAAGAGGAAGTAAATGTACAAACTGATTAGGGTGAGGAAAACTGTATGAAAAATATAAGGAAAATGTATGAAAACTATATAAATAAGAAGTGGGAAGCGCTTGGTAAGATATTTGGGACGGAGGAGAAATGTATGAAATGTATATGAAGAGCAGGAGGGAAGGAAGGCAGGAATGTATGAGAAAGGTTAATGACGTGTGTGAGATTCAACATGGAAGGGAGTGGGAAATATACTGGAGAACTTATGGAAGGAGAGAGAAAAAGAGAGAGAGAGAGAGAGAGAGAGAGAGAGAGAGAGAGAATGATGTTGAATAATACTGAGGGTGTGAAGATTAATGGAGAGAGAAACGGAGAGAGAGGGGAGGAAGGGGGTAGACAGAGGGCGAAGGGAGGTAAGGGGAGGGAGGAAGGTAGGGTAAGAGAGAGGAGGGAGTAGGAAAATGATGGAAGAGAGACAAAGTGGGAGGGAAGCCGTCCATCACTTAGCAGCAAACTTGATGTAGTGCTGCCTACTTCTTCCTTGATCCTTATCATTCTTTTTCTGTGTTTGCCGTCCTATTGTCCTGTTTCTCCCAACCTTCCTGTTACGTTGCATTACTATTCTTTCTCCTTCAGGTGGCTCTACACTAAGTGACAAGTCTATTTGTTTTCTGTAACACAGGAAATCAGTTACATCCCTGGGTGGTTACCATATAATCATACTTCGGGTTATGTGAAGCCTCCTATGGTGCCCCTGTTAACTGGGTGGCGAGACGCATATGCGGCGTCTATCCGGAAACCAAAACTCTACAATCTTCTTCGCGTCTCGTTATGGTAAGGTTTTGTCTGCCTCGAAGGAACATTGGTTCACTGCACACGACGGCTCTGCAATGGCGTTTGCGCAGGCAATGCGGTTGATGTGTCTGCTCGGCCAGACAGGAGTTACTAAACAACAAAACCACCACTTTTGCATCCCTCCCAACCCCACACTCAACCTCCACTTTTTTCCCTACACCAAACAGCCACGAAAGGACCAACAGGTGTGTTGCTGTTTGCTTTTCTTTGTACTCCTTTGTACTCTGACCCCCCCCCCTCTCTCTCTCTTTCACACACACACACACACACACAGACGCCTCCCTCTCTCCTCCACTCTCCCCCTTCACCATGATAAGAATGTATGATGCTGGTAAATTGGGCCAGACATATGAAGGAGCATTTATCACCACAAATACAATGGTCTAAAATTTATGCTGATTTCCGTAGCCGTAAAAGTCTAAGACATTACTTGTGGGGATTTTTAAATATATGTTTACAATAGCCAGTGTACCTACCTACAAACCTACCTACCTACCGTACCTAACTAAAACATACCAACACACACACACACACAAAGGTGAGAGAGAGAGAGAGAGAGAGAGAGAGAGAGAGAGAGACGTCCTAAGACTTCTGCACTAAATGTTCTAGGAAAGTATGTCGGATTCGCATTGGTTATGGAGTATAAAGTAATAATTGGCGGTATCAATGATGGGAGAAAGTCTCATTCCACACCCACTACGATACTCTTCTCGCACCTCCCCAGCTCCTTCCTTTCATTGCCATCTTTCCTTCCTTTAATAATTCTCTCACTCATTTTTGTGTCCTTCTATCTTTCTTCCATTCCTCATTCGCTGTTTTCCTTTTTCCATCTACATCTTTTCCTTTTCCGTATTTTCCTTCCATCTGAAGTTTTCTCCTGTACTTTTGTTCCCCATCCCTACCCCATTTTTTTCCACTCATTTTCATTCCATTGCCATATCCTTCTTGCATTTTTTCACTGTCTTTTTTTCACTATTTTTACATTTTTTTATTGATCTCCATTCAGTCATTTGTAAACAAGGCTTCACTAGGAACTCGCCTGACTGTAACTTGTGTTGTGGGGACGACTCAGTCTCCTGGTGTGGGCGTGGGTGTGGAAGGGGGAGTATTAAATGAGTAAGTGATGCAGGTTATACAATTAAGACATTGACAGCCGACCCCACAGCGCACAAGCATCACCAGTGGAGTGAAAATGAGTGTTATATATGAACCACCCTACAGTACACCTTCCCACATACCTATTCCACATTTTTCTGTTCATTTCACTATATCTTCAATTATGTTCCACAAATTCCCACTTTCATCCTGTATCTATATTGGCGTTATATCATAAATTCATCATCAGTCCACACACTGAAGGCAAGAATGACAAGTCGTTCATCCCTGAGAGGAAGCAGATGAGCCGTAATCCCCATCTACACCTTGGATTACAAACCTGTTCTCCCATGACCTTATTTCCTCGTTCTCCATTATGTCTGTTTGCCTGTCTGTCTGTCTGTCTGTCTGTCTGTCTGTCTCTGTCTGTCTGTCTGTCTGTCTCTCTCTCTCTCTCTCTTTCTCTCTCTGTCTCTCTGTCTCTCTCTCTCTCTCTCTCTCTCTCTCTCTCTCTCTCTCTCTCTCTCTCTCTCTCTCTCTCTCTCTTCCTCGCAGAAGATACTACATTAAGAGCATCGTAAATTCCTAGTTAATACTAATAATAATTAATAGTAATAAATAATAATAATAATAATAATAATAATAATAATAAAATAATAATAATAATAGCAACAAAAATAATACGTAATGATGAAGATAATGAAGATGACGGTGATGATGACGATAGCGGAGGTGATGATGATGATGATGATGACATTGAAATGGAGGAGGTGGAAAAATCACCCTAAAATCTATCTCTTTTTCGCTGTAAGTGAATTGCGTCTGGAGTATTCCCAACATATTTACATACCCATCACTCACTCTCTCTCTCTCTCTCTCTCTCTCTCTCTCTCATTACTGTATTCAGTTCTCTGACCAGCTTCAGGCTTACTTTGTAGTTCTCTCTCTCTCTCTCTCTCTCTCTCTCTCTCTCTCTCTCTCTCTCTCTCTCTCTCTCATTACTGTATTCAGTTCTCTGACCAGCTTCAAGTTTACTTTTTAGTTCTCTCTCTCTCTCTCTCTCTCTCTCTCTCTCTCTCTCTCTCTCTCTCTCTCTCTCTCTCTCTCACACACACACACACACACACACACACACACCAGCAAACATACCTACGGAAACTTCAGCACAATGTCAGCCAATCAGCACATATTTATCCCAGGCAAATCACTGGCCACATTCCTAGCGCTGATACGAGGAGTGACGACAGTAGGAAATTAAGGGTAAGGTGAGTTTCGGTCAGTTTAAATAAGACTGGGTGAAGTTAGATTACGTTAGGCTAAGCTGTGTTAAGTTATATTTCGTAGGGTTAAGACAGGTTAGGTTAGGTTGGCAGGGTTTAAGCACGGTTAGGTTAAGTGTTATTAGGGCAGGTTAGTCGAGATGAGTCAGGTTAGGTTAAGTTGCACTATTCTAGGTTAGGTCACAGGCAATAAGGCAATACGTACGACCACCTCAGCACAATATCAGGCAATCAGCACATATTCCCACCCAACAAATCAGTGGCCTCGTTCCCAGCGGCGGTAGGAGGTGCAGCGATAACAGGCAGGCCATCGAGGCAGGACCCAGGCCGTCAGTGATATGCTGCCAATGTAACTCGTGGTCTACTGGGTACGCCCTGCCCTTAAACTGGTTCATTATTGCAACGTATTGCTACACTGCAGGCACGGTGAGGTGAAGAAGTGGAATGGGGGGAGGGGCACCGAGAGGTGAGGTGGGGGGAAATGGGGGGCACAGTGAGCTGAGGTGGGCGGAAAAGGGGAGCGCAATGAGGTGAAAGGAAGTATGGAAAGGGGCAAATAAGAGTGATGTGGGGTGTGAGGGAGGAGAGGGCACAGAAGAGAGACATGAGGGAGTAAATTTAGAAAGGAGAGGGCGTTGTGGTAAGTTGTGGAGTTGAGAAGGGGATACTAAGGAGAGTGGTGAGGGGAATATGGGGTTCAGAGACAGGAAAGATTGGGGGGAATGGAAGTTTCATTGAGAGGTAAGAAAAGGGGGAACTGAGAAGAGAGGTGAGGTGAGGTGGGGGGATGTGACGGGGGAAGGGAGATGTGAGGGGGAAAGAGAGATGTGAGGGGGAAAGGAAGATGTGAAGGGGACAGGGAGAAGGTAACGAGATGGAATAGGAGATATGAGGGGGAATGGGAGTTGCAAGGGGGAATGCAGAAGTGAGGGGGGGGGGTGAGGAAGGTGACGAGAAGGTGAGGGAGAATACTGTAGTGATAGACAGGAACAGGGTGAAGGTCAAAGGACATTCGGTATGGTGGGTGACGGTATGTCTTTAATATAGTCAAGATTCTGTTTAACATCAGGCTCCTACGACTCACCCAGCTGAATACAATCGTTTGGGTTTACCTGGTATAGAATATTAAGTGTCTCGACCATGACAGGTGAATGGTAGAAGCATAAACACGCTCGGATCCCAAATAACTGGGATGACCGCACCAAGAGAGGGTGAAAAAAGCCTCACATTAACCCATTTACCTGGACATTTTGTTTTATATTCCCTTAATGCTACCACTTCTTAAAAATTTCTGAAGAGCTTTTACATCGACTGGTTAGATACAGCCTTCCCCAACCCCCCCCCTCACTACTACAGGTACACCCTAAGTTGAGTAAAACCCTCTGATGGTATTATGAATAAACCAAATGAAACAGGACACTATCTGGAAGGGGTATAGGACACAGAATAACAGATTTCAGAATGGAGTAGAGTATTCCTTTGTATATTCAGCCAAACGTCAATTACATCATCATCGTCATCGTCGTCATCGTCATCATCCTCTTCACAATCATCATCACCATCAACATCATCATTACGACTTTTTCCCACACACAGGTAGGGTTATGGAGGCTCCAGAAAGTAAAGAAAAAAACTGGTGAATGAACATCAATTACAGGTTTTTAAAAAATCGTCTGCTGGTGACAAGAAAACGAAAAAAAAAAAAAAAAAAAAGTCACTGCATCGTAAGGATTAACTGGGCGTCTCAGTTTAACACAGGTGTGAATGAAGTATTAAAAAATGGTGGTAACAATAAACGAAAAAAAAAAAAAAAAAGCCACCGAACTAAATGAATTAATTATGGTCACAGAATAAAATCTTGAAGGAAGGACAATGCTGTTCAGTATATTCAAAGAAGTCAGTCACACGCCAAAAAAAAAAAAATAATAATAATAATAATAACAATAATTTTGTATTAGCAAGACAAAATACGTCACTGGACAGAGTTAATTAAAATTCCTAAAAAAATGGTCAAATATAGTACTGCTGTGTATCCTGAAATCAGCAAAACATCAATCACACATGGAAATCATCAATCAAAAATTTAATAAGCCATTAGAGCGAAAATATTTATTTCGTACAGTGTGTAGGCAGCCATGTTCTGCAGCCACCACTGTTGTTGGGATAATATGTGCATATTTATCCATATCTATGTATCTTTTTATTTATCTCATTACTTATGTATCTATCAATCTGTTTAGGCATTATGTCTACACCTCTCTCTCTCTCTCTCTCTCTCTCTCTCTCTCTCTCTCTCTCTCTCTCTCTCTCTCTCGTGGAATTTATTTCCACTAATAATATTCACCAACATCACCACCACCAACAACAAATTAGACATCACAGCCAACCACCATCACAAACAGCCACCGTCACTATCATCAACCAAACAACCATTCTACCGTCACTACCAACCATTACTAACAATCTGACAATCTAGATACTCTCCGCCAAACCACCCATCTAAGAACACAAACACCACATCTGCCACCCAACCACCCAGCATCGATAACCAGTCAACCAACCACCATCGTTACCAATCAATCAGCCAAATAACTAAACAAAAATCAATACCATATCTGACGTCGTAAAAATACCCCCGCTAATACCAGTACACCAGTCCTGTATGAGACAGCCCTAGCATGTATTCAATATGGATGGTGGGCGTTAGCGCCGAAGTGGTGACATGTGGAGGTGTAGGAGGACTACTGGGCCTTGGGATAGGTCACTGCCCCCAAGAAACAGGCCTTGAAACCTTTCCCCAGAGTCGGACACGTAAAAAAAAAATAAAATAAAATAAAATAAATAACCATCAACCAGTCAATCAACCAGTCATATAAAATAAACAGAACTAAGACAGCATCACTACCAAATCTACCAAGATCACAGTTACCAACCAACCAACCAACCTAATCGTCTCCAACCAACCTCACTACCATCACCAGCAACCAGGCATCAACCAATTAAATATCACTCTTATATCTACAGTACCAACCAACTATTTTCACCACCTAACCAACCCAAACAACCAAGCAACATCACCACCAACGAAACAACCAATTCATCAACCAACATCACAGTCACCACCAAGAACCATCATTTTAGCTTCCATTCCTTTGGCCATACATTTTCTCACTCTGATCTTGCCCTCTCACTCTTTCCTCCTGTTCTCTCACAGTCCAAATCTTTCTTATCCTCGCTCTCATTTTCACACCTTCCTTTGTCTTACTTGATCTTACGAACTTCTGTAGTCTCACTAACACAAGCGATTTTTGCTTTCCAATATTCCCACTCATTTGTACGGTCTCTCTCTCTCTCTCTCTCTCTCTCTCTCTCTCTCATAATTTCTTTCTACTGATCACCTACAAAGCACTTCGGGGTCTGTGTATCTATGTAAGTTTGTCTCCCCTCCATTTTCTCTCTCATATTAATCTCCACCTCAGTGTCTTTGCCTTCTGCCTCTTCTTCCCTCTTACATAAATCGTAGTCTAGGTGTTCATGTATTCCCATATTTTTTTCCAGGTGTGTTTCTCTTAACGTGCGTGTTATTCCAACGAAAATAAATGTAAAAAAAAAAATCCACACTTTCCCTCTTTATTTTTATCCAACTTAAACTCTCGCATTTTCACCCACTCCTGTGTTTCACCATTTTTGTATTCCTTTTTTTTTTATCTCTCCTGTTTTTATCACACACACACACACACACACACACACACACACACACACACACACACACACACACACACACACTATCTATCCACCTACCTGCTACCTATTTATCTATTATCTATATACTGTATGTATGTCTGTATGTTATATGTACCGATATGAATTCCATAATGCCTTACTCTTCCCTTTCTCCCTTTTCCCCATGCATTTTATTTCTGTCATAATTCTGCCATACAGACACTTGTGATCACCATAAATATGCTGGCCAATTAACGTGCTTGACTGAATCCACTGTGGGCCACGCTCTGATGGGAGGTGAGAGTCCAGTACCCATAAAATATAGCAAGAGGAGGAGGAGGAGGAGGAGGAGGAGGAGGAGGAGGACGGGGTCGAGTACCAATAAAATATAGGAAGAATAGGGGAGGAGGAGGAGGAGGTGAGGGTCGAGTATCCATAAAATACAGGAAGAACAGACGAGAAGGAGGAACTGGGAGAAAAAAGAAGTAGGAGGAAACAGAAAGATGGCACTGGGAATAAGAGGACAGGTGAAGGAATAGGGACAGGAGAAGTCGAGGGTAACAGGGAGGAAGACAGCATTCGGAAGGAGAGAGGTGAAGGAGCTGGGAGAGAAGAAGGGGAAATAGGACGTAAAACGGAAAAGACAGCAATGGGAACGGGAGAGAAGGGGAGAGGCAGCGCAGAAAGAAGGGGAGATGGGAGGTAACGGGAAAAGTGAGCACTGGGAAGGAGGGGAGGTGAACAACAAGGGAACGGAGGAGGGACGAAATAGGAGGTAACAGGGAAACAGACAGCATTAATGAGGAGGAGAGAGGAGAAGGGGCTGGGAGAAGAAGGGCAATTGGAGGTAACAGGGAAGAAATGAGACGAAACCAAAGAGGAAGAGGGAGGGGACGATAAATGAAAAATAAAGAATAGCGTCAAGGAGATGACAAAAGAGGGAAGAAAAGGAGAATGCCCTGGTATTGAAAGGAATCTGCAGGCCATTCGTATGTAACCCTTCATAGGTTCTAAAGAACCTATGAACAATGTAAAATCGTCTGGAGGTGAAAAAAAAAAAAAAAAGGCATCACCTTACAGAAATGATTTTTCAATATATTATTCACGTCATTCCAACAATGAGCCCTGTCCAGAAGTTCTCAATATTTCAATATAAAAACAAGAGAGCTGGAGAAAGAGGAAACAGAAGTCAGCGATTCTTTAAAAAAAAAAAAAAAAAAATGAGAGCTGGAGATAATGAGAAACGAAAGTGAAGGTAAAGACGCAAAGCTAAACACATTACCATCAGCCAGACTTTTCTCTCCACATCCTAAAACTTATAGAACAGATACCAAAGACACAGACACGTCTTCCCCTAGTCTAAATATCGGCTTCCCAGCACCTCTTCCATACCAGTGCCTGACGCGTTAATGATGTGTCACTTTCAGATATTCCTGATATCACCAGACGTTTTCATTCAGCTTTCCGAGTGATTTATCGAACTGGAGGGGTTAGATATAGCTTTCATTAACCCTTACACATACAAACTCAGGTTAAAAAATAATCACGCACATCAAAAATGTCCCAAATGCCTCCTGTCTAAATCAAGAGAGCTGACTGGAACCCTTTATAGATGGTGAGAAGGCAGTGATGCAACGCTAAACGCATTACTATCAGCAAGGCAGCAGGGAGGGAGGGAACCAATACATAATACATACCAACAGCCACTTCCCGTCCTACCCACTCACACGCTCCAACCAAAAAATCACACAAAGTTAACAAAATAATGTTAAGTAATCCAGTACAGTGATGACTTTTATGTGATTTTTCTTGCTTCCTCCAGCCGATTTTATTCAGCTTACATATTCAAACAGGGTATTCGTAACTCGCAAATCGTCTGAAGGCAGCAAGAATGAGTCAACAACACATCCCTGGAACTGCCAACCACGCAACCACACACACGAACTCTCACATCAACACCAGAAATCACGAATACCAACATATCCGCCAAAAAGTCAACCACACAACCACACACACGAACTCTCACACCAACACCAGAAATCACAAATACCAACACATGCCTCCAACTGCCAACCACACCCACGAACTCTCACATCAACACCAGAAATCCCAAATACCAACGCATTCCACTAACTGCCAACCACACAACCACACACACGAACTCTCACATCAACACCAGAAATCCCAAATACCAACACATTCCTCTAACTGCCAACCACACAACCACACACACGAACTCTCACATCAACACTAGAAATCCCAAACACCAACGCATTCGTCCAACTGCCAACCACCAATCATTCACACGAGGACTCACGTCAAGACTACACAAACTGAAAAAAAGATACTACTGACCTTTTGATTCTGGTGACGGAATTTATTGGTATATTACATTAAGCCTGGGGGAGGCCTCTTGCAGTGAAGCAGCAAGTGAAGGATTTATACCAAAAGTCTGCTCTACGCTCGTCTGGACACATGAAGAAAATATAACAACACGTCCAAAGTCAGCGAGTATACGTCTGTCATCTACAAAGCTACCTTTCATACAGACACAAACAGTAATATCGAGCACACGTCTGCACTAGAATCTTGAAGAATGACAACAGGATGAATTATACCATACGAATCTGTTGACATTTGATACTGACTTCCTACTTTCTCATGACGTTTATTGAGCAGGTGACTCAAAGCGGCCTCAGAGTGTAAATAGCGTATCCATTAACTCTCTCACGATCGGGGAAACTAACGTGAGATGATTTTATTCAGCTAATAACAACTTGAGTGATGTCATTCACACTTTGTTGTTGTTACCTACAGACAGTTTTAATCACGCTGGGAAAGATCTGTTATACTGGAGGGTCTGCTCTAATCCCTCCTTTCCCCTGTCTTTCCAACCCTCCACCTTGACGCCTACAAGGATAGTATCAACCACATGTATTAATCTGATGACCTCTGTATCGATTTACCATTACATTACGAGGAAAAAAATGAAACACTGAGAGAGAGAGAGAGAGAGAGAGAGAGAGAGAGAGAGAGAGTTATATATAAACAATATATATATATAGATATATAGAGAGATATATATATATATAATATATATATATATATATATATATATATATATAGAGAGAGAGAGAGAGAGAGAGAGAGAGAGAGAGAGAGAGAGAGAGAGAGAGAGAGAGAGAGAGAGAGAGAGAGATAGACAGATAGACAGATATACAGAGAGAGAGAGAGAGAGAGAGAGAGAGAGAGAGAGAGAGAGAGAGAAACAGACAGACAGACAGACAGACAGACAGAGACAGATACTGATAGAGAGACAGTTAGGTAAATATATTAACTGATTGACTGACTGGGACAGGCAGACAGACAAGCTAAGACAAAGAGATATAGTCAGACAGAGACAGACAGACAGACAGATACAGATATGCTGTCAGAATAAAAACGCTGATCTGAAAATAAATGGTCAATGATTTTTACACCTGCAATCACTGCTGACAGCTAGAAAGAAGACACTGGTGAGTAGTGAGAATATAATATGAAAGATAATACGGGAAAACAAAACAAAACTGTATAGAAGAAAAAGGGGCAGAGAAAAAGGTAGATGCATGTGGAACGAATAAAAAATATCACGGTACTGCACAACTAAAAAAACAAAAACACTTATAAAAAGAGAGAACACAGATAGAGGGTGAGAGTGAGCCACAAGGAAGAAGGAAGAGGGCCCACAGGTGCTTTGTTCTTGCAATGGCCTTGACACTTGCAATCAATGGTGTTCTTGCAATGGCCTTTACACCTCCAATAAATGGTGTTCTTGCAATGGCCATAACATTTGCAGTCGTTGGTGTTCTTGCAATGGCCTATTCACTTGTAATCATTGGTGTTCTTGCAATGGCCTTTACACTTGCAATCAATGGTGTTTTTGCAACGGCATTAACACTTGGAATTACTGGTATTCTTGCAATGGCCTTTACATTTGCAATCAATGTTGTTTTTGCAACGGCCTTAACACTTGCAATCATTAGTAATTCACAGAGTTGGGGGAGACAACAAACAAGGAAAAGACAGCATGTAGCAAAGACAAAAATATAAACACATCAGAGCAATGAAGGAAGCAAAAACTGGAGTGCACAAAAATAAAGACAATAACGCGGAAGAGGAGCCAAGTAAGAAATAACAAAAAGTATGGAAATAAAGTAAAAAAAAAAAAATCGTAGAGACTGGGACTAAAGCCAGAATGCAAAATTGTTAAAAAATACAAACAACTGCTAAAAGAAAGGGAAAGGGAAAGGGAAAAAAGTAAAACATGTAAAGTTAAAATGAAGGGAGCCATTGCACTAAGGAAAGCTACAGAAATGACAAGAGGAAAGATAAAGAGAAGGTAAGCCTCGTGGGAGTGGGGAGAAGGTCTGCAGGTGCCTAGTATTTGGCATCGACCTTTACACTTGCAAGCATCATTTATTCATAGGGACGGGGCGCCCTGATAAAGAAAAAAGGCAAAGGAAACAGCAAGAAGAAAGCAAGAAATATATCTCACTGTACTGAAGAGACTGGTGATATTAAGAAAGCAGCAGAAGAGAAAGAAAAGTGAAACCAAAAGGCAAGGGAAAAATTAAGTATGCAAGGAGGTCAAAATGCAATAAAGCAATGGCACAAACATACGGAGAAAAGTCAAAGGAAATAATAAAGGCAAGGGCTGAGTACACGGGAGAAAAGAAGGTGTCCATAGGTAGCTGGCATTCTTGCACCGACCCCCACACATGCAATCATCTGTTATTCACAGGGATGGGCCCCCCTGATAATACATTGACTACTCCACTCACACGCACCCCAGCCACTACAAACTTTTACAGGAGTGTGCTGGCTTTTACCTACCCAGCTTAACGCGTCAAAACAGAAGAGGTGAGGCGGCGGTGGTGGTTGTGGTGTGGTGGAGGTGATGGTGGTGGTGTGAGGGAAAGAGTCGTTTCTCTGTATGTTTCTTCAGTAATATTTTTTTGGTGGTGGTCGTGTGATACGGTTAATGTGCCTGTGGTGGATGTGGTGGTAGTGGTGTGGTAAGGTAATATGTCTGTGGTGATGGTGGTGTAATAAGGTAATGTGTATGAAGTGGTGGTGGTGGTGGTGGTGGTTGTGGTGGTGTGGTTACGTAAATGTGCCTGTGGAGGTGGTGGTGGTGGTGGTGGTGGTGGTATCTTAGGTAATATTGTTGAGCAAGTCTTTCTTCGTGGCTGTTTCTTTAGTGAGGTATTTCTGTGGTGGTGGTGTGGTAGGTAAAGATGCCTGTGGTGGTGGTGTGGTAGGTAAAGATGCCTGTGGTGGTGGTGGTGGTGTGGTAGGTAAAGGTGCCTGTGGTGGTGGTGGTGGTGTGGTAGGTAAAGGTGCCTGTGGTGGTGGTGGTGGTGGTGTGGTAGGTAAAGGTGCCTGTGGTGGTGGTGGTGGTGTGGTAGGTAAAGGTGCCTGTGGTGATGGTGGTGGTGTGGTAGGTAAAGGTGCCTGTGGTGGTTGTTGTGTGGTGGGTAAAGGTGCCTGTGGTGGTGGTGGTGGTGGTGGTGTGGTAGGTAAAGGTGCCTGTGGTGGTGGTGACGTGGTAGATAAAGGTGTGTGGTGGTGGTGATGTGGTAGGTAAAGGTGCCTGTGGTGGTGGTGGTGGTGGTGGTGGTGACGTGGTAGGTAAAGGCGTCTGTGGTGGTGGTGATGTTGTAGGTAAAGGTGCCTGTGGGGGTGGTGATGTGGTAGGTAAAGGTGCCTGTGGTGGTGGTGACGTGGTAGATAAAGGTGTGTGGTGGTGGTGATGTGGTAGGTAAAGGTGTCTGTGGTGGTGGTGGTGACGTGGTAGGTAAAGGCGTCTGTGGTGGTGGTGATGATGTAGGTAAAGGTGCCTGTGGGGGTGGTGATGTGGTAGGTAAAGGTGCCTGTAGTAGTGGTGGTGTGGTAGTTAAAGGTGCCCGTGGTGGTAGTGATGTGGTAGGTAAAGGTCCTTGTGGTGCAGGCTGTGATGTGGTAGGTAAAGGTCCTTGTGGTGCAGGCTGTGATGTGGTAGGTAAAGGTCCTTGTGGTGGTGGTGGTGGTGGTGGTGGTGGTAGTGTGGTAGGTACGGTAGTACCGTGGAGCAAATCAGTTTTGGCTGTGTTTCTTTTACAAGGTAGTTCAGCGGAGGAATTTGTGTTTCTCTGGTGATGTAGGTTATCGGTGGTGCGGTGGTGGATATGACTATGATTCTCTGTGTTATATTTTATTGGTGGTGGGTTTGTGATGTTTCGGTTAGCATTTTTTGTGGTGGAGATGGTATGGTGGTTGTGATGGTGTGGTGGGAAGTGTGGTGGAGGAGGAGTGTTGTGTATTTTGTTGGGTCTGTATTTCTTCAGTACAATATTTGTGTGTGTGTGTGTGTGTGTGTGTGTGTGTGTGTGTGTGTGTGTGTGTGTGTGTGTGTGTGTGTGTGTGTGTGTGTGTGTGTGTGTGTGTGTG
>NC_136954.1:8293072-8320572 GCF_032717465.1 Coenobita brevimanus
TGAGTATAGTATGTAAGGGACAGTTTGAACTTTATACCGAGATACAAACTTACTGAACACAGAATCATTATAAGAGTGCATTTAACTTGTAACCAGGGAGATTCATTCCTGCCTCATAACTACTGCTCACTGGACTTCATGGAACCACAACTTAGTATTCAAGTTATGGGAGTGGCTCAGATTCTCCAGATGAAAAACCAACACTAATTTCGTTATCCTCATTCATGTTGGTGTGTGTTTCCTACTGCAATTACATACCGTTCCATTAAGTAATACAGAAGAAAGGGAATCTTTACTAGAAGCTGATGGAGGAAGACACTAAGGCAGACGAAAAACCATATAATGATATACCCTTATACTAACTAACGTTGAATGCAACTTGTCGATTTCTGGATCAAAACAGACGGGAAAAATGGAGAAAGGCAATGTAAAAAAAAAAAAAAAAAAAGCTTAGAAAATGAGATCCTTATAACTTTGCAATTCTGAATATACCTTATCGAATTCGAAAGTATTATTATTATTATGAGAGAGAGAGAGAGAGAGAGAGAGAGAGAGAGAGAGAGAGAGAATCCTAGTAGCATTTCGGACCTATGAAGGTTGAAAAGGAAATTTTGAAAACTGGCCATTCTGTGACGAAGTAATCAGTAGTCCAGGTAATGAAGGAAATGATAATGCTGATGCTGATTGCTACACGGACGATAGTAAAGAAAAGAAGGCAATATTACTGATTACATTTTCCAGCGTCTTACACGATCTATCGCAAAAAAAAAAAAAAAACACTCCGCTAATGCCACCTCATTGATCTTGAATAATAAAGCCATCGCAGGTTTCAATACTGACGGTTCCTCTGATGACATGAAACCCGTCCTGAATAAGACAACCATCGTGTGTTTCAGTAGGGACGGCTCGGCTACTGCTATCACACAAGTCCTGAACTTTATAGCCAACCCATGGTTCAGTTTAGACGACATGATTTTAGCACTCAAGAGGAGACATGACAAGGTGTGGGGTGCCGTCAGCTGGAGGTGCCGACTTAACTTTTTCTTTTTCTTTCTTTTTTTTTTTTTTTATATGTGCTCGACACTGGGCATAGGCTTCACAGCCTGCTCCCAAGGCCCAGTAGTCCTCCTACATATCATATACCTCTACATGTCACCACTTCGACGCTAACTCCCACCGTCCATATTGAATACATGCTAGGGCTGTCTCATACAGGACTGGTGTATTTATATTAGCGGGGGTATTTTTACGACATGTCGGCGGGTCTTCTGGTAGATCGGTAAAGGCTGCTTTACATGAAATTCAAATCTTTAAACTGTTCCCTGCCCCAGCGGGGATTTGAACCTACTGGTTTTGTTTTCACCTGAGGGAAGTGGACCAAACCTGAACAATAAGACGTGGCTGCATGAAATTATATGACACTTAGTTACGAGGTAAATGTGGGTTTTCTTGCTATACTCCCTTGACTCTAACTTGGTCCAAATTTTTGTCCTTTTGCAGGTTATTCATATAGCTCAAACGACAGAATAAGACAGTACTACATCTCTACTGTACATACCGGTACTTTCCATAGCACTTCTTCATGACAAGTACCACATTCTAGAACTCACGTATTCTTACAACTCGACATTCATGAAGAGATCGTAATTTTATGCCAAACTAGTGTAACAAGAATATAGTAAAACAGACCCCGTTATGTAAATAACTCTGGCTATCAACTGAGCTGAAAGAGGGTAGGGAGTTTGTTAGGCTAGAAAAACCGCTCTGTAAACCTTAGGGAATGCACTGTCTGATAACGATAAAGCAAGATGATCTGAAAGGTGTCAACAATAATACCATGTAGGTCTAGTGACTGAACTGTGGTATGTCTACTCCTGTTATTGGAATGTAGAAATATGTCTGTCATGAGAGAATATTAGGCATGATATATTGCTACATCATGACAGTACTACCTGGCTCGATTCCTTCACCCACTCGTCCACTGGCATTGTACTGTACCTGGCTTACATTCTCCTCTCCAAGTGTTGTACTATTCTTTGCCTCCCCCCCTACCTCTCTCTGTCTCTCTCTGTCTCTCTCTCTCTCTCTCTCTCTCTCTCTCTCTCTGTCAAAGTTGAAGAGGGCAATGTAAAAGGACGATGTGAAGGGGGATTTTTTTTTTTTTTTTTTTTTTTTAACGGAAAGCGTACAGAGAGAAAGGTCTGACCCTTTGGCTTCATCTGTAAGAAACAGACCAAATGTTCTACTTTCTCCCGTTCTATCACCTATGTTAAGTCCCCCACGTAACACCTAATCATGCATGTCACGCATTCTTCCCTAGTCATGACACGAATTGTTTGAGGTGTAAAGTACAGTACTGTATTTTGTTCATAGCCAAAATAAAAAAATAAAAACGTCCTCATATGAAAGGTGATATAGTTGAAGATGGTGAAACTGAAGATGATATTACGGGCGGTGAATGATGGCAGCAGCCACACCAACCAGACCACTACTCATACATGATTAGAAACATGAATACTCTCCTCTGGTATCTTATCGGTTAATTAGATCGAAAAGAGGAATATCCACTTGTGTGTGTGTGTGTGTGTGTGTGTGTGTGTGTGTGTGTGTGTGTGTGTGTGTGTGTGTGTGTGTGTGTGTCGAAAGGGAAGTCTTTTCAAACTTATCCAATTACAGTATCTTCTCCCATCCGCTTCATGCAAAGAGATTTTTTTTTTTTTTGTTATGTTTTGCTTTAACCTTTTCATTCCTATCATTTTTCGCTGAACGGTAAGCCACATCTAGTAACTATATCTATACCATCATACTGCACACATTCATGCTACAGATCTTTCCCCTCAACCTCATTAACGAACAGTATTTTCCCCTGTAATCTTTTTATACCAGGTATTTTTGTAGATATATTTCGTACCTTGTATTTTTGTATCTCTAAGGTTTTTTGTTTGTATTTTTTCACACCGTCTCCAGCACGCAATATTTCCTTCGTAATTTTTTTCATTATAAGTATATTTTTTTTCGTACCTAGCATTCTTACACATTCTGTTTATACCGTCTTTCACAAACTTATCTTCCTGATCAGTCCCTACCGCCTTCAACAGTCAATATTTCCCATTGTTAATTTTTATGTATCATGCATTTTTAATTACGTCTGCAACCCAATACGTTTATGTCTCTCTGCAACAAGCAGTTTTCTTACTTGTACACACCGGTTCTACTTGACTCCAGCTTCTCATCTAACGAGCAGTGCTTCCCACGATTTCAGTTGCAGTCTTTTCATCCACCCATTCATCCATCATCCTCTCTTTTATTGATACCCGTCCACTGGCATTGTACTGCACCTGGCTTACATTCTGTGGAGCAGACTGTAGCACCAGTCGAACAGGGCAGTACTCCCGAGGTGGATGGCAAGCTGGCGATAGGGAGAGCTGGAGCTCCCGTTTCACCTGCCCTCAAGACTTGAACCTGACCATCTCCCTTTGCTGAACATTTTCAGTGCATTCATTTACACAGAGATTAAGCCAGCATGCTCTCATAATACATCTACCTTCAACTGTCTACACCACACTACATGCGCATAACATATAACATCTTCTATGGCCGCTGCAATCTTACTATCAAATGAGGTGGTACCTCGGATTGCCACCACCGGCAGGCTAGGGCTGGCGGCACAGGGTCCTCCTGATCGCCATCAAGCGACTGTGCCGGCAGCGACTGTTGCTATTTCCGGGAATGCTCGTCTGCGAAAAGGTGACAGTGTGGCCTTATTCTTTACCAACATCCGTGGCCTTACCACAAATTTAAACTCAGTTAATTTTTTCCTTCAGTCCATATCCCCTTTAGCCCTTTTCCTCACAGAACAACAAATCTCACCCTCTACCGATATATCTCCATTTTGTTTTCCCGGTTACCATCTCCTTACAAACTTTCGTAACAAGGGCGGCACCTGTTGTTATATCAAATCCCAATATGCAGTTGACACTATTTTAAACTTCACTTCATCCAGTTTTGATTACTCATTTTATAAATTAAATTGTCAAAACATTACCAAATATATTTGTGTAGTTTATCGTTCACCCAATGCTTCTTCGGAACCCAGTGTATTTGATTCCATATCCACTCAGCTGAGCACCCTTGACCTTGCCCTTGGCACCGAAATTACCATTTTGGGTGATTTTAACAAACACAATGTTGAATGGTTATTGCATTCTGCCCGGACTAACGACGCTGGTCTAGAGTGCGAGCTGTTTGCGGAATCGTTTAATCTCACCCGGTTGGTAAAGCAACCAACCAGAATACCTGATAATCCTGACCATAATGCCCATCTCTTGGATTTATTCTTGACAAATAATCCATATCAATACAGGATACAGGTACTGTCACCACTTGGATCCTCTGACCACAATCTCATCAAAGCCTCCTTAGGATACAAAACCCACACTGGCAGACGAAAAAAGATGTATTCCAAACTGTTTTGGCGACAACTGTCGCCCTCTTCAGTGGATCTACAGACCAAGACACTCTTGGTCGGTAGATCCACTGAAGAGGGCGACAGTTGTCGCCGAAACAGTTTGGAATACATCTTTTTTCGTCTGCCAGTGTGGGTTTTTGTATCCTATTTCATGGTCACGATAGTGTGACTCTTCAGCCGTCAAAGCCTCCTTAGTTAACCCTCCCACACCTCCCCGTTCTGAATCTGTCAGCGTGACCCGATGGCACTTTGATAGGGCAGACTGGGATGGATTTAGAAATTATCTTGCTGATGTTCCATGGCAGTCTTTCTTCTTTAGTGATCCCAATTCTACCCAGTCCCATATTTGCGACTTAATACTAGCTGGTATGGATTTATTCATACCAAGTCAACAGTTCACTAAAAGATAGAACTCTCCAAAATGGTTTGATGGCAACTGTGCCAGAGCAACAGCCCAAAAGTCATTAGCATATAACTCTTACTTAAAATAAAAAACATCTGAATCACTCTCCCAATTTAAAATTGCTAGAGATCATGCAAATGCTGTATTAAATCTATCTAAATCAAACTTGCTTCAAAAGCAAGCATCAAAACTACTTAACAACCCTAATGACAATAGAATATTCTGGTCAACTCTTAATTCTTTCAATAATAACTTTAATATGTCATCTTCCATTCCCCCACTAAAATCTTCAGATGGCGACATTACAAATGACCCGCGTGAGAAAGCAGATATCTTCGCCAGTACCTTTGCCAGAAACTCTACCATAGACGATACCAGCCAGAATATCCCAGTACTGGAACTTGATTCTCCCGAAATTGCCCCCACTTAAAATACAGACAAGATACATAAAATCCATCCTAGACAATTTACCTACCAACAAAGCTCCAGGCTCAGATGGAATTCCGCCAATTGTTTTGAAAAAGTGTTCCCCTGAACTTGCCTCTGTCCTAGCTAAATTATTCAGACTATGCATGTGTACTTCTTTATTCCCAAGTTCATGGAAAGAAGCCAATATCCACCCAGTTCAGAAGTAAGGAAGTTCGTCTGACCCATCCAATTACAGACCAATAGCTGTCACATCTTCTCTTGGTAAGGTATTTGAAACTTTAATTAATAAGCACATTGTTAAACATCTTGAATCCAACAACTTAATTAGTGATAGACAATATGGTTTTCGCCACGAAAGATCCACCATTGACATACTCAATCTCTTAACTCATACCATCTATCAATCAACTGATCTTTTTGGAGAAACTCATGCAGTAGCTCTTGATATCTCTAAAGCTTTCGACAGAGTATGGCACCGTTCCCTACTGTCCAAACTCCCTTGCCATGGACTAACGTCTTTTGTTCCTTTGATTTCTTCATATCTTAGTGACAGGAAAATAAGAGTAAAAGTAGATGATGTATATTCCAAATTCCATTCAATTAACGCCGGCGTGCCGCAGGGATCAGTTCTGGTGCCAACCCTATTTCTGGTTCATATTAATGATCTCTTATCTGTCACCCACAATCCCATTCACTCATATGCAGATGACTCAACACTACATAGTTCATTCACACTCAGACATCCATTTACAAAGTCTAATATCTCCACCTCTCAACTCAGTACAGCCATCTCCATACATCAAGATCTATCTACAATCAGTGAATGGGGACAAAACAACCTTGTCACTTTTAATGCTAGTAAAACTAAATATATACAGTTTACTAATAGACAGATATTGCCAGATTCGTACATTACCTTCAGTGCTACTAATATTCCCATCTCCAAAAGTATTGAAATTCTTGGAGTCTCACTTAACAGTGCCCTCAGATCGACCTCTCATGTCAGATCACTTGCTAAAACCGCCTCAAAGAAACTTGGATTATTGTACAGAGTCCGTAACTTCTTCGCCGATGAGCAGTTAGCTATAATTTATAAGAGTCATGTGCGCTCTCAGCTTGAATATTGCTCACCCAATGGTTGTGGAGAGGTTGCATTAAGACAATTAGACAAAATTCAGAACAAACCTGTTAGAATCATTAACAACCCTGCCATTACATATAAACTACCTCCCCTGCAAGTAATAAGGAATGATGCCTCCTTTGCATTATTTTACAGATATTTTTTTGGCAAGTGCTCAGACGAAGTTGCGTCCATGGTGCCACCTCTCCATGCCTTCCCTCGTGCTACAAGGGCATCTGGTAGCGCTCATGACTGGAATGTCACTCAGCCATATTGCAGAACTTCTGCCTATCAGAATTCTTTCATTCCCCGAACTGCATCTCTCTGGAACTCGCTTCCCCAGAGTTGTTTCCCTCCAAATTTCAACCCACAGCTGTTTAAGTCTAATTGTTACAGATATTTTATGAACAGAGGACACCAGTAATCTGGTGTATGGATTATTATTTTTTTTTACTCATTTGTTTTTCCTTCCTCCGTTCTGTTATTAAAAAAAAAAAAAAAAAATAGGAGTGTTGGGAACCGGAGATAGGCTATTTAGTCGGACATTAAAGGCGAGTAATCCGTTAACCTCTTAGTGGCATTATGTGAGCAATAATCCCGTCACAGATTAAAAGGCCTAAGTTACGGAGATGAGTACCATGGCTAAGTGCCTCACTCCGTCTACCCCTTTACCTTACCATACGAGCCCTCGCATGTAAACCCTCACAGGCCACAACCGGTTGGAGTGTTTTAACCTACTAGACCACTAGTTATTTCTTTACATAATTACTATCCAGCGTAGTAAATGGCTTCCTAGTGTACAGGAAACCATGTGGCTTGTCATCCAACGTGGAGTTAGCTGAAGGCAATACTACATTATGTGAGCAGATGGTGTGCCCCCGCATCTACCACAATTTTCACAAAGATATATTTTGTTACTAGTATCGTTACATATATTTTTCAACAGCTGCTACTGATTTTTCACCCTCAGTCTCCAGCTAGCAATATTTTTATTTAGCGTTTTTTGTGGGTAAATTTCGACATGACCATTTTCTATAAACATTTCATACTCTGCTTTTTTCTAGTTTATATCATACTACTCATTCCCACTGTAATTTATTCATACTAGGAGTTTTAGCTTTCTTTCAATCTTATCAAAGTACTCATTCTCAGTGTAAGTTATTATCATTAGGAGTTTCAGCTTTTGTTTTCTCAATTTTTTCACACTCGTCATATTATCATTGTAATTTACTTGTACTAGGCTTTATACCTTTTAACATCTTTTCATATTCATCACATTCTCAGTATAATTTATTCATAATCGGTGTTATCATTTTTTTTAGTCTTTATATACTAATCATATTCTCAGTATAATTTCTTCATACTAGATGTTTTAACTTTTTCACCCTTTCCATACTAATCACATTCTCTGTTAATATTTTCACACAGCCATCAGCAAGAGTACGACGACAGTCCCTTGCCGGCTTTGTGTCCTGCCTTAGATTTTTCTCCCTCCTCCCCAGATGACAGACAGAACTCTCTTTTCCCAAGTTCTTTTGCTGTGTTTCATACTGCTATCACATTAATTAAAAATTTCACATAACGTCTTCCACTGCCACAGCTGGCGGAGAAATGCTGCCGAATTCTTGTTCACGTCTTCACTCATAAGCCACAGATTTTGCGGACCCTCTGATTCTACCGCTGGCTGGGTTACACATCCAACAAGCCCTATCGTTCAGTGTTATGGAGGTTGTTCGGAGCTTCGAAGACTAACTTTACCCGGGTGACCGATGGTTTCACACAGAGCGCTGTTGCTTATCACGTTATTTCTTTACGCGAGATTTCTGAATGGACTGTTTAATTCACAAGTCACATATTCTTCCTTCATGTAGTACTAATTAAATTACTGGCTATGTACAGCTATGAGTACTTAATGGAAAATATGCTCATAAGTTTCGTTCACTTTCAAAATGTAGACGGATGGTTGTAAAGATAGTTTTTTGATCGTGTGTACACTCGGTCACAAAAGTATCGGTGCACAACATGCGTGAAACATTTGGGACCACAGAACGAAGGTCACTGAAATATTAGTATCCGACCTACCACACGTTGGTAGCCCTGATGTCGGGAGGTGTTATATATCGCCAACTAGCACTATCCTCTTGCAAACATATAGCAAATGTAATGTTTATATAGACAGACACTCTTGATACACAATGAGACGTTGGTAATGTCAGCAGTTGTTCGAATCTTTTCGGTAGGCATCGCACCCCCTGTGCACCGATACTTTATTGATCGAGTGTACATAAGGAAAATATTGATTGGCGATGTTACTCGTGTATAAAAATAAATAAATAAATGAATAAATAAAATATAAATAAATAAAGCTTCGAACCACCAACATCATGTCTTCGTTTGGTGTGAAACTCTAAGACATCCATCTTGACAGGGAAAAAATTACAGGTTACGTAGAAATAATCCCATTCTCTCTCTCTCTCTCTCTCTCTCTCTCTCTCTCTCTCTCTCTCTCAGCACTCTTGAAAATCGGTTCCCAAAGTCCCAACAGTCCTGCGTGCAACACAGCTCCATATACCATTGTGTGCATTTCCCCCCGCATCCTTTTCATGTCAGGTACTGAAATGCCTTTTCATGATGAACCTTCGAACCCTCTCTCACTACTAGGTGTTCCTCTTCCACGTATTTCTACGTATTTCTTGTCATTCCTATTTTCCCCCCACTATCCTCCTCTGCCCTTCCTATTTTTACTCCTACGATGGTCTCTCGTACAAGGAATTTTCCATAAAGATCTTTTGTACTCCTCTTGCCCCCCATCAAAGAGCTTTTATGTTTGGATATTTTTTCAACTTGTTTCCTACGGAATTTTTCAACTTTCCTCCTTCGTAGTTTCTTTTAAATTTCACTTTGCGTATATTTTATCTACCACCCATCGTTTTCTTCCATCTTTCACTTTATGCATCTCTTATCCAACAGTCTTTCTTCCTTTCCCCGGATGCAAGTTTTTTTTACTACGCACATTTTTTTTCCTACGGCCGTTTTCCCATATTACACCTTATTCCCCTTTACTAATGCATGCACTGCACTTTATAACTATCTTCCACTTTTGTTCGTTCCATAATTTTTCCTACTGTGTGTTTTACTTCCCAATTCTTTCACACATCACATTTTTTCCTGCAAGTAACTGTTGGTAGTTCTGCCTTCCCCTCCTTTTTTCGGTCATAATCTTTCATAATAAGCTTTTTTTCCCTCCCCGAAATCTCAGGATATCCGCATCCATCGCACCAACAGTTGCCATGGGTTACTCAAAGACCCATTAAAAGATAAGATCCTTGATTATCTTAGGCAGTAATGTTTCGCCCACTTCATGGTCTGAGAAAATAATGACCCTCACCTCTAAATGATGCTTTAAGGAACCAATTTGTCAGGCATTCTGGCCATAACTATAATATTTCGCGTTACCCATACCACTGCCGGTCACGATGTATGTATGTATAAGTATGTGTATATATATATATATATACGTAAGTATATATATATGTAAAAAAAAAAAATCCCATTCCCGGTAAACACTTCTAAAGGCACGTGTACACACGCACCCACTAGGGAGTCCAGTAGCTGACATTGCGATCTTGGTCCTGACTGATACCCTCTGTGGGGATGCTTTGGCCATTTTTGTGTTCCTGCAACGGTGTGGTTTGGTGAAATGTGGGTGGCAAAGTGCACCGTGTTATGGCCTGGATTTAGATTTAGTAGTCAGGGTACGTTTGCATGAGAGAGAGAGAGAGAGAGAGAGAGAGAGAATGGGGATACTTACGTCCAGTGATGTGTGCTTTGGCCACTTATGTATGTACTCTGCGACGGCATCACCACGCCCCTAGCAGGGCAAGCATTTTCTAGAGTGCAAAGTTTGAAGATGCTTGTGTAACTCTACCCGACAGTGTGTATATCATGAACCTCCACATATTATCTTCTAATGATTCTTCTTTCTTAAAAACACATGCAAATTACGAGTAAATATTTGTCATTTCACTGGACCCAATGATTTCCTCCTCCCTTATCTGCCTTTTCTTTCTTATCAATCTTTTTCTTCGTTTACTCATCCTTTTCGTTTTTCCTTTCTTTTTTCCTATGCCCTTCTTTTCCACAGATCTTCCTTGCTTCTCTTCTGTTCTTTCTTCCCTTATCTTGTTTTTCCCCATCTTGTTTTCTTCTGCACTTGACCCGTCATGCACACACACCAGTCTGGAACTATCTCACCTTCTCTTATTCCCATTATTATTATTTCGCCTGCCTCCCTTCTTTTTTCTCTAGCATTTCCCATCTTCTCTCTTCTTTCCTCTCTCCTCTCTTCTCTACTAAATCCTTCTCTCCCTCTTCCCTTCTAGGAGCCATCTTATCCTTTCGTTTTCCTTATCTTCTCGTGTCCTTTTTTCTTTATCTCCTCCTTGACTCTCGTTATTCTTTCTTCTCTTGTCCTCCATTTGACCCTCCTCTCTTTTTTTATTTCATTTTTCTCTCTCCTCTTCTTTCGTCTCTCTCCTGTCCCCCTTCCCTCTGTGCACTCACCATAGCTGGAAACCAACACACTTTTTGTCTTCATCTGAACCCTAGTCCTCCTTTTGCCCTCTTCTCATTGTATTTTTTTTTTCTTGCTTTGCTTCTTATTTACCTTACTTATTCCTCAGTCTCGCGTGTCTCCTCTCTCTCCCTTTGTCTGTCTCCCGTCTTCTCCTGCTCCTCGTTTCAGTCCTCTTTCATAACTCTTACTTTTGACTCTCCTCCCCGTTCATTCTTTCGCTTTCTTTGATCTCTACGTTTATCATTTATTTCTTTTCATCCCTTTTCCCTCTTGTTTCTCTTCTCTTTGTTTTGTCTTCCATCTTCACCTCGTCTTGTTCCCTCTTGTTCCGAATAAACACCACAGCCTGGAACCACTTCAGTCTTCTGTGTTTGTTTCTGTTCTTCTTCCTCTTTGTTTTGTTCCTCTTCCTTTTATTTTAATTTCCCTTCTTTTTTCTCCTCTTCCTTTTCCTCTATCTTTCACTTCCCATGGCTTCTCCTTTCTTCTTGTTTTTCCTTTCTTCTTGTCAGTCTTTATTCCTCCTTTTATTCTTCTTTCTTGTGATCCCTTCCTTCAAGTTTCTCCTCTTTATTCTTCTTTCTCGTGACCCCTTTCTTCTCCAACTCTTGGTTCCCCCTGTACGTACACCATAGCCTTAGGTTATCTCTCTCATATCCTTTCTCAACCTCCCTCCTCCTCTCCTTTCCTCCTTCGCTTTCCTTCCTTTCTTATCCCTCCTTTCACCTTCTTTTATCCTATATAGTTCTTCCTCTTCTCCTTTTGTTTTCGTCTTCTTGCTCCTCCACAATACTGCTAATATATCTCATCTTTCTTTTCTCCCCCTTACCGACCATCTCCTCCTCCTCCTCCTCCTCCTCCTGATCATTCAATTTCATTCTTGTGTCTTTTCTTTCCCTTTCCTCCTCCTCCTCCTATTCCCCATCGTTTGCCGAACCCACAGGGGCGGCCAAATTCAGTGCGTGTCCCAAACTGTTACTGTATGTCACCGTACATTTTGAATGATGAAATCTGGCAAGACAGAACCGCAGAGTTTTATGAGTGTCACTTTGGCGGGGAGTGTTGGATGCGAGTCTCGTGTGTGTTGAGATGCGTGTGGAGTTCATTTAGGTTATGTCTAAGAGGTGTCTAAGAACAAACAACACCTTCTGTTATACACAGGGGTGGTGGATACGGTTAGGGTGGATGCGGCTACTAGATGTGTCCATTGTCATATTCTACTCTCCTTACTCCTCGTTTTTCCTCCTCCTCTCTCTCTCTCTCTCTCCTGCCAGCAATCTCCCCACCTCATGTGCCAGTATCACGGTCATCTCTGATCCTCTCTTCCTTCCTTTTCCTCTGTACCACCTTTTTTAGTTCACATATCCCCATTACCCTCCCCCTCCCTTTCTCTCTCTCTCTCCCCCCATTACTCCCCCCCCCTCTCTCTCTCTCTCTCTCTCTCTCTCTCTCTCTCTCTGTTTTCCATCTCCTTTACCCTTCCCTTCTCTCCCCTTTCCATTCCTCCTTTTCCACTCTTCTGTTCTCCCCTGTTCCTCGTTTTCCTCCTCCTCTCCCCTCTTCCTCTCACCAACAATCCCCCCCACCTCATGTGTTTCTATTTACATGTCTCACCTGATCCTCTCCTCCCCCCCGCTCCTCATAATATTGCCTTTATGTTCACCCCCATGGCCACTTTACAGTCTCTCTCTCTCTCTCTCTCTCTCTCTCTCTCTCTCTCTCTCTCTCTCTCTCTCACACACACACACACACACACACACAAACACACACACACACACACACACACACACACACACACACACACACACACACACACACACACACACACACACACACACACACACACACACACACACACACACACACACACACACACACACAAACACACACACACACATACACCAAAGTTGGTAACTCGCAGACAAAATGTTAAATGGCTCAGTCGAATTCTTAGGCCTGACAGCATGAGGGTGTGGACATTCCTCTGTTTTCTAACGGCCATTTGTTATTACTTATTCGTCAGTTTGGCATTCCAGACATGTACAAGGACCACTGACTATGCCTGCACTTGTTACCAGACAAGTAAACAGTGTACTTCCCTATTAAAAAAAAAAAAAAAAAAAAAAAAAAAAATGTCTATCTATCTATCTATAGCCCGACGCCCTAATCCCGCAAAGGGTGGCCGCAGACAAAACGCCTCCAAGTCGCTCTGTCACCCACCATTTGACTACCCTCCCCCCAACTCACCCCCCCCTTCCTCATATACCTCTCAACTCCATCCCTCCACCTCATCCTCGGTCTACCTCTCCCTCTCCCTCCCTCCACCTCACCTACATACACCCTCTTAGTCAGTCAGTCATTCTCCATTCTCTTCACATGTCCAAACCACCTCAGTGTATTTCTCCTAATCTTCTCAACCACATCCACATCCACCCCACAGCGTTCCTTCACTTCTTCATTCGTCAACCTGTTCCTCCACGTCACTCCACATGCTCCTCTCAAGTAACTCATTTCCACTGCTCTCACTCTTGACTTGTTTCCCTCTTGCAAGGTCCATGCCTCGCTTCCATATGTCAGGGTAGGGATCACAATACTATCATGCAGTGACTTCTTAATTTCCATACTTACCTCCTTATTTCTCATCACTGCTTTCAGTGAACCAACAACCTTGCTTCCCTCCTGTACCCTTTCACGCACTTCATCCCCCAAAGTTCCAACCTTACTCATCACACTACCCAAGTACTTGAATGCACTCACATTCTCCATATCCTCACCATCCAACCTCACTGCACACTCTGTGACTTCATTCCTCTCAAACACCATAACTTTACTTTTGTTTACATTAACTTTCAGATTCCTCCTCCTACACACTGTCCCAAATTCATTCACCAAACCTTGCAACTCCCATTCATCTTCACTCAACAGTACTGTATCATCAGCAAACAGCAACACCGGAAGCTTCCAAATCTCACCCTCATTCATTAGAGCCACCCCCACATCCACTGCCCTACCCTGCACCTCCTTTACAACCCCATCCATGTATATATTAAAAAGCCGTGGAGACATCACACAACCCTGTTTCAGTCCCACATTGAGATCAAAGAACTCACTCAGCTCACCATACACTCGCACCGTAACCCTAGCTCCCTCGTACATACTCTTCACAGCACTCAACAATTTCCCCTCCACTCCATATATTCTTAATACCTTCCACATCCCTTGCCTATCTATTCTGTCATAAGCTTTCTCCAAGTCCATGAAGGCAGCATACACTTTCCTTCCCTTCTCTAGATACTTCTCCACTAAACATCTTAGAACAAATATCTGATCTACACACCCTTTTCCCTTCCTAAATCCCCCTTGTTCTTCTCCAACTAGCTCCTCTGTCATATGCCTAACCCTATCAATGATTATTCTACCATATATTTTACCAGTCACACTAAGTAGGCAAATACCCCTATGGTTACCACATACTTCTCTCTCTCCTTTTCCTTTGTATAAAGGAACAATTATACCTGATTTCCAGTCCTCTGGAACCCTTCCCTCTTCCCAAGCCAATCTACACAACTTCCATATCCACTCCACAACAATCTCACCCCCATACCTAAGCATTTCACCACACACTCCATCAATTCCTGGGGCCTTTCCCAACTTAATATTCTTCATCGCTTCCACTACTTCCGCCCTACTGATCTCTTCCTCCCTCCTCTCATCTCTTCTTCTCCCAGCCATTCCCCAACCACTTATACTCGCACTACTCTCACTCTCCACATTCAACAAATCCTCAAAGTGCTCCTTACGTCTCCTCAGTTTCTCTCTCTTCTCCACCAACAATCTATTATTCCTATCTTTCACTCCACTACTATTTCCCCTATCACACTGCTTTACTTTCTTTACCTCCTTCCAAAACAATTTCTTACTCTCCCTCCATTTCACACTCAAATTCCTCCCAAACTCCTCATCCACTTTCTTCTTACTCTCCTTCACCAGTCTCTTAACCTCCTTTCTCCTGCTCACATATACCTCTCTCTTCTCTCTCTCATCTTCTCCCCTACCTCTACTCGCTAACCATTCACTATATGCCTTCTTCTATTGTTCCACAGCTCGTTTCACCTCATCATTCCACCATGCTGTCCCTTGCACACCCTTGCATCTCCTCCTCACTCCACAAACCGCCTCACACGCTGCGACTATCTCTTCCGTGAATATCTTACATACGTCTTCCACCCCTTCCATCTGCTCTAGCTCATACCTTCCCAGTCTTTCTTCCACTATGCTCTTATACTCTGTCATTTTCTCACTATCTTGCAATTTCTCCACTCTTCTCACAGGAGTTGCTTCCTCCTGTCTTCCCCTTCATCTCCTCAACCACTTTCTTTGCAGCTCTACCTTGGCCATCACTAAGTGATGGTCCGAGACTCCATTCCTCAACCCTCTCCACACTCTTGCATCCAACACTTGTCTTCTCATTCGCTCATCCACACACACATAGTCTATCATTGCCTTTAGTTCAACAAGTTCACCATCCATCCTCCTCATTACTCTGCATGTATACCGGTGGATCATCTTATGCCGAAAGTAGGTGTTGGCTATTGCCAACCCCTTACAAGCACAGATGTCCACCAAAGCACTTCCATTCCCATCTACTTCAGCTGGCACACCCCACTGACCAACCACTCCATCCACTCGTACATTCACAACTTTGCCATTCATGTCTCCAATCAACAGCACTCTCTCGCTCCTCTCAAACTTGTCCATACACGCTTCTACACTCGCCCAAAACTCATCTTTCACTCTTGCCACTCGATCCTCTGTCGGGGCATACACACATACAATCGCCCACGCTTGTATACCTACTTTCATCCTCACCCATACAATCCTTGCACCCACTGTTCCATACTCTCTTATATTCTCCTTCCACTTCTTGCTTATCATCAAACATACTCCCTCTCTTGCCCTCTCATTTTCATTGACTCCCGCACATATACCTAAACCATATTCCCATTCTCTCACCCTTTCACCTTACCATTTAGTTTCAGTCAATCCACATATATCCACTTTTGCATCCTCAAGCACCTGAACAATTTCTCTCTCTCTTTCACTGCATTCAATCCTCTCACATTTCACGTTCCCACCCTAAGAATGTCCTTCGTCCGTTCCTTAGTCGTCAACGTATGGTCCGTCCGGGTCCGAGGCGCTTTGTTTGCTTTTTTAGTTAGTTCTTTTTACGGGGTGGGGCACTAACCCACCACCAACCCTTTTAGTCGCCTCGTACGACAAGCAGGGATACTGGGGGAGTATTCTTGAAACCCCCCTACCCCCAGGGGAAAAGATAAGTACCTCATGTAATTTTTTGCGCTAATTAACAGCTGTGTGTGTGTGTGTGTGTGTGTGTGCGTGTGAGAGAGAGAGAGAGAGAGAGAGAGAGAGAGAGAGAGAGAGAGAGAGAGAGAGAGAGAGAGAGTGCAGGGTCGTCTGTCATATACATACTCAAAGGGTTAAAATGGATACATGAAAGATAACGAGACACAAGAGCAGTGGTGAGGTGAGAGAAAAGAAAAAGGAGATAATGTTAAGATTATATTGCTGAAATCTTAGCCAGCAGTAGTTACAGACCCAGGGTCTTCTGTATCGTGAATCTGGTCGACTGCAGGCTGGAGTCGGCCTTCTCCGACCGTCCATCCTCCTCCTTTCGGGGGAAGTAGTTGAGGGACGTTTGTACAACCAGGCAGCTTACCCGACCAGTTATATCGGTGCCACCACATGAAGGCATCCCTCCCCAACACCAACCCTTCACTATGATGATGTATTTTTTATTCCTGATATGTCTAGGCCATTTTATTAAACTTAGCGACTTTTGATCGGTGATTTCCATTCTGTGTACTATTTTTACACTTTCCCTTACCTAGAAAGTTCAAGGTTAGGTTGGGTTTGTTTTCTTAGTATCAGGTTAGGTTAGTTTGTCAGCCGGTTAGGTTAGGTTTGTTTTCTTAGTATCAGGTAGGTTTGTTAGTCAGTTAGGTAATCTGTCAGGCTGGGTTAGGTTGGGATAAGTTAAGGTAGAGAAACTGGAAGAATGCCCTTGCTTATAAAATGAAACTCAGCACAGAATGCAACAACGGTATACATAACGGAAATCTGGGAACCGTAGATGTTGCTTATAGTTCCCTTTATCTCTCTCACTCCTAGCTGATAAAAACAGTTTGGAGTAGGGAAGAGAAAATAAAAACGCACGGTACTGGACTGAAGATGCTAATACTCACTTTGACTGTCTCTGTGTTGTAGGTAGGTAGGTAGGTAGGTAGGTAGGTAGAGAGAGAGAGAGAGAGAGAGAGAGAGAGAAACTCAACACTCACTACACCCCTTTGACGATCTCTGTGTTTAAGATCATCTCCGACGAAAGACAGCAAAAATTAAGAAATGAACTACGAGAGATAAAAGCTAATGATAACGCACTATATTAGATAAATTGCACACTCACTTTGACCGTCTCGCTGGTGAGTGTCATTTCCACCACGTCCAGTGAGTACAGCTTCCTCTTACCCTCGTCCGTGAAGCTGATGTTGCCTGTCAGTCCCTCCATCTCAACCTGCAACAACAACACCAAGATAATGCAAGAAACACACCAACAACACCAAGATAATGCAAGAAACACACCAATAATACCAAGATAATGCAAGAAACACAACAACAATACCAAGATAATGCACGAAACACACCAACAATACCAAGATAATGCACGAAACACTCCAATATTACCAAGATAATGCAAGAAAAACACACCAACAGTATCAAGATAATGTAAGAAACACAACAACAATACCAAGATAATGCACGAAACACACCAACAATACTAAGATAATGCAAGAAAAACACACCAATAATACCATGATATTGCATGAAAAACACATCAACAACAACACTCATTATGGGTAACGAAATTATTTGCTGGTTTGCTTTCACGTGATGGTACTGGTCTCCTCTGCCAAATCAAATACTAAGTCATGGCTGCGTGTAAGTTCGATGAATTTTAGCTATGGGGTACCAATGAGTCTCCTTAGTTTCTAGCCAAATAAACCCTCCAGTCTGAATACACATGGCCATTAAATGAGCTGAAAACGGTCATGAATATCTGTCATGTTAAATTTTAAAAAAGTGCTATAACCTAAAATACAAATTTTCCGTTTGACAGTGTTTGCTTCACAGGACAAAGTCAACTCAGACAGATCTGACCTAATGTGAGTCAAAGTTGGAAGAAAGGATATGAGCTAGGCAAGGATGAAGCAAGTAGATTTCTAGAGTAATCTGTCGAAGGTCAAGGTCACAGAGCAAGGTAAAATATTCGACACTTGAAACAGCTGGAGAGCGTGGGTGTTGCAATCCCAGTGCTGCTGCTTGTCATTATATTATTAATTTTACTGATCTTGCTATTGTTTTTTATTTTCAATTTCCAAGAGAGAGAGAGAGAGAGAGAGAGAGAGAGAGAGAGAAAATTTAGATCCTTGAGAGGTACAGTATCAGTGTCAAAGCGAGACCACCTCTCACTCTCTCTGACTCACTCTCGTTAACATAGTAATGTGCGTTTAACAGCGCACCACCACCCCCATGCCTCAGCTCACCCTGCTGTTGTCTGTGTCATATTCCCATAAACCTGCTGCACACCTCATCCGCTAAGCACCCTACCACCGCTGCCATACCACTGCCTTCCCTCGCTTACACAAGGATGTTATTGTACGCACAGCCTCCCCATGGACTCATAACACTTCTGTCCAGGATGCAGTGCCACTCCTTCGGTGCGAGAAACCTTCCTTGACTTGAATAATGACGTCTGGAGGTAGAGGTACGGTCAGCATCAAAAGTCCTGTCGCTTCTCCTGCTTTTTCCATAGTCTATGAGAATCTGAGTGGTGAATCTGTAGCAACCGACACAGATGACACTGATCTGTGGCCAAGTAAAATGAGCAGTGTAGGTTACTGTGGATTCATCTTACTTGTTTTTAAAGCCGGTGGAGAGAACACCAAGAGACGATAGAACTTATGATGTCGAACGTCCACTGGGGGTCAAATGTTGTGTCCTGCCCCAGCCACAGCAAGAATATGTACCAGATAACGAACAGGAAGTTGACTCCCTCGCTTTTAACCCTCTTCTTGCCACCCCAACACCTCGCATCCCCCACTTCCCAAACCTCCCCTGCCCTAACTTTCCTACCACCCCAAAAAAAAAACACCCCACCTCCCGAACCACCACTGTCTTATATCATTCGGTAGATATTCTTACTGTGACTAGGAGCGGGAGACAGCATTTGACCGCCTGTGTACAGGTGACGGCAGTATTCCTTTAACTCTGTGACAGGTTACTAGCCCACAGTTCTGGCATACAGGGCCATTCCATCATTCAGAATACAGTACACGGTTACCTACCTTAGGTGTTACCGGGGGTATTTATTTCGCCTACCAACTCCAAAGGGGTAAACTTACACCTGAACTGAGTGGTGCGACCTGTCACAGCAAAATTCATAACTGGTGTTATCGTGTTGGCAACTGCAGCTGGCAGTGCTGACCACTGGGCCACCGGGGTTTTATATCAACAATGCAATTAAACAATAAATCATCGGACTGACGGTTGACCTGTTCGCTCCAAGGACGTCTTTTGCAATTTATTTTACTACCTCTGGCCGATTTTACTCAGCTTAGGAGAGACATCTTTTAGCAGAAGTGATAATAAAGACACTTCAAACCTCTTCATTACGAAATGTTTCCTCTATGCTGAGTCAAATCGACAGGAAATGGTATGAATACAATACATACTGTAGGCTACATGACGTCCTCAGGTTGAAAAGATTAAAAAGACGCGGTTAATTATATTTATTAACCTTCAAAATCTGATGACGTGTTATCTTGGTATTTCCAGACGATTTTATTCGACATACGATACTCTTTCCGTGCTGGAAGGGTTAGATATATTCTTCAGCAACTTCATCACTGCCAAGGTGCCCACCTAAATTGAAGGAAATAGTGTGGTGACAGCAAGAATGTATCACAAAACAGTCCCGTACTGGAAGGATTAATTTTCCACCCTGACCTTCTAAATCTCTTACTAAGAAAAACACACAGCAACACACTTGGTCATTTCGAAGCTATTTATTATTAGGAAGTTTTTTAACTAACAAAACTATTTTATGGGTTAAAAGGCAAAGAGAGAATAGCAGGAAACCCCATGCCCCCCTTCCTCCGCCCATCAAACCCTCCAGACGAAGCCTGCAGGAAATCGTGAGAAGGTCCACAATTCAAAATGGAAACACTGTCATGGGAATCTGATAGGAAAGGACTGGAAATCATATTCTAAACTATCTTAACCTGAAAGCGAGTAATTCAGCAGTATGTATATATCGATGTTTTACGGATGTGTCTCCTAGGCTTTAACGTGCAAGAAAACATCATAATCCTGTATCTTTTTTTTTTTTTTTAAACTCTAGCTTGGCCTACAACTGTCATCTCTCCATCTTGATTGTTAAGTTGTTTGCAAGATTTAAAACCAGAAATTCGAAACTAGGATACTAGTCATGAAAAGTGTTACGTAAAGGAAGTCAAGCCGCGACTTTTCTGCCAAATGGGCTACGTAAAAGAAGGTGGAAACAGACGAAAATCTGAGCCAAGTGAAGGTTAATGAACTGTAGCTATGCACTCTCTGCACCCGACTATTCTACCTATGATCATTTTACTGTGACGACCTAAAACTGCCATCTCTCCATCTGAATGCTTAGCAGTAACAACAGATTAACACTAGAATATGATGCTAGTCATGAAGTTGTGCTGTGGAGAGGATGCAGAATTTAAGCACTGAACTGTAACAATAGATTAACACTAGAATATGATGTTAGTCACGAAGTAGTGCTATGGAGAGGATACAGAAATTATGCACTCTCTTGTTCTGCCATTCACCTACACGAAATGAGTTGCATTGGGACGAAAATTTGGGCATGTTATGGTAATAAGGTTACAGTGCTTTAATTATCCTCTATAGCACCATAACATGTTCACAGTGCCACTATTACATATTACACATCGTCTTCAGGTGTCTGGTTTCATCATTATTCTTTCCTGACAGCATTACCCCAGGTCCATCCTGACACCCTAATGTTCCACACTGCCAACCTAATTTTGCACCCTGACACCTTATATTTCCATACAACACATTTTTTACACCCTGACACCATACCCATCTTTCATAACACTCTAATATCCTACTCAGACAATTAATGCTACAACCTAAGACAGACATTCCCACACAATCAATGAAGAAACACCTACATACCTACTTCACGCGCACGGCAAAACATCCCGATCGGAACACACTACGACATGCCACCCCTAATGTCATCCACCCATCAAAATCATCCTTAAATAGAGCTGGTCGAGTTCACTTGGCTAGGGTTAGATCAGGACATCACTCAGCCCTGGTCACTGCTAGTTTAGATTTGGGTTGGATGGAATCAGAGATGACATTTGCCCCGCTTGTTGAACAAGCCCACACAACATAACACACACAATGGAGCACTGCACAGCACACGCTACACTAGGATGCAGACACAACGTCAACGGTGTACGGAACATATGGGACAACCTCGCAGGGGCGGTCGTTTACCCACGGTCGACGACTACTCTCGGTCAGGTGGTTCAGGGTTAAGCAATATGAATAACAACACCATTAACGTAAGCTAAAACAACTTCAATACTCCACCCTAGAGAACTGTTTTTCTTCTTCAGCACCTTAACATCTCTACAGTGCATATCTAACTCTTCACCCACCTTCCTCAAGTTCCTGGTGGTCTTTTATTATTCACTCCTGACTTCCTGCCTCCAAGTCCAACCTATCACCACATTATTCCACACTGACACCCAATTCTATATCCTGACACCATTATCACCATTCTTGACATTGATACCCACCCTGGCACCCTAATACTCTTCTCTGGCATCCTAATATAGTACTCCACCCTGGCACCCCAATACTCCACAATGGCACTCAAATACTCTACCCTGGCACTCTATTACTCCACCCTGGCACACTAATACTCCACCCTGACACCCTAATACTCCACGCACTCCACCCTGGCACTCCAATACCCCATCCTGACACCTTATTACTCCAACCTAATACCCAATCCTGGCACCTAATACTTCACCCTGGCTCAATAATACCACACCCTAGCACCCAAATACTCCACCCTGACACCCCCATTACTTTACCCTCACACCCTAATACTCCACCCTGGCACCCTAATACTTCACCCTGACACCTTAATACCCCACCCTGACACCCTAATACCCCACCCTGGCACCCAAATACTCCACCCTGGCACCATAATACTCCACCCTGACACCCTCATACTTCACCCTGGCACTCTAATACCCCACCCTGGCACCCTAATATCTCACCCTGACACCTACTCCTGGACCCACCTTCCTCAAGTGCCTGGTGATCTTCTCGCCGTGCTCCCAGACGCTCTGATCAGCGTCATTACTGTGGCAGCTGATGATCCGCGGCGCCCCCAGCCCAGGAGACTCACCAAACACGTCCACTTTCTTGTGCTTTAGTCTGGTCAGCGCCTTAGCAACCACCCTCACTGCGTCGTAGATCAGTGCTGACTGGGCCTGGGGAAGAGAGGATGGACCGATTTTAGTGCTGCTGTTGATGAAGAAAAATAATAAGACGAGGAGGAGGAGGAGGACAGATTTCTTGGCATCAAGTGCTGTTGTTGAGGAAGAAAAATAGTAAGACTAGAGGAGGAGGAGGAGGAGGAGGAGGAGGACAATTCTTAGCACAAAACATGAATGTCGACTGAGCATGTGGAATAAGAGACAAGTTCAGTGCTGTTGGTGGGTGATTGAGGCGAAAGAGACTCTAAAAAGAAAATATAGAGACGATCATCTTTTCCTGCTAAAACCATACCGTCCCCTGGAAGACGACTTTCAGGAGTCTTAATGAAAATCAAGGTCCCTAACTGCAGGATATAAGGAGGGAAATTAATGCACTGTCGATTTTGAGCTGCAATATAATCTCGTTTGAAGATATACGCAGGCATTGGAAAGAGGAAGGCGAATTTCTGAAAGTAATATAAGAAGGAGCCTAAAATAATGTACTAAGGCGTTGAAGATACAGGAAGACATTGAAAATATTATACCAGGGCGTTGAAAATAGTATGTAAATGAATTGTTGGAAGTAATGAACGATGGCGCTGAATATACTATGCAGAAGCGTTCTAAACAACACAGATGGCGCTGAAAATAACACAGGTGTTGAAAACACAGAGGGCTCTGAAAATAGCACTGATGGCGCTGAAAATATACAAAGGAGCCAAACGCAATGTACTGTACGCAGGAACTGAAAATAATATACAGAGCGGATTATCAGTAGGTATTTACACATGGTTATTTTTACTAGCGGAATATGGGAGACTGCCTCTCACTACGATGCCTTCACTACACTACACAACACATCGGTACACTGAACTACGATACACAACATTACACATCACTACACTATGCTACACTTCAGCAAACTACACCACATTACACTACACTGCATTGCACTACACTAAACTACACTGCACTAAACAATGCTACACTTCACTACACAACACCACAGCACACTACACTGCACTACACAATGCTACACTTCACTACATTACACTACACTACATTAAGCAACACTACACTACGGTATGCTACACTACACAATGCTCACTACACTATGCTACCACACACACACACACACACACACACACACACACACACACACACACATACACACACACACACTTTTGCATGACATTGGACATAAATATTTTTCTACACCTCCTTGAATTTAATAAACATAAAGCATGACAAACTGACACGGAATTAGCATATTTCTGACTTTTATGAGCAGTCTAAATGCTAAAAAGTGAAATTATAACAATGACCAAGTGAAAATGCCTTAATACATTTAATCAGACAGACATTTATATTTTTTGGCGGTATGACAGGCTATATTTTTTTTCTTCATCTATTGAACGTGGCAACTGTATTAGAACTGCACGAAGGAGTATAGGTACCCACAATAACCTATGGGCGCGAGGCTGGTGACAGGATAATTAAAAGTCAAGAGTTACGGCGGTGGAGATGGGAGTCTTGGGGAAACGTGTGTGTGTGGGGAATAGAGAGGATGGGAAGTAGTGTGATTCGACTTTAGATGCCATCTTATAGTACTAAGGAGGGTTATATCCAACCCCTCCAATTCGGAAACTCTCTCTCTCTCTCTCTCTCTCTCTCTCTCTCTCTCTCTCGCTCTCGCTCTCTATTATTCCACGAAATAATTCAAATCATCCATAGGTACCAACAACAAAACAATCCGGAAGGAATACTAATAAAAAAAAATCCTCGCACTGAACTGGTTAACTCAGTAAAACTGCCACCATTTCCACCGTGCCACCAGCTTTTCCTCAACAAATTTCCAACACTTGACACCTCCAGAGGGTCACTCTACAAGCTGGCCAAACTTGTCATGAGTTTCGTTACGGTGGGGGAGAGAGGAGGTCTGGGCGAGACGGCACTCATTGTTTGCTGCAAAGGAATTAGTATGGTTCACCAAAGCAAGCCACCAGGAACGGTGTGTGTGTGTGTGTGTGTGTGTGTGTGTGTGTGTGTGTGTGTGTGTGTGTGTGTGTGTGTGTGTGTGTGTGTGTGTGTGTGTGTGTGTGTGTGTGTGTGTGTGTGTGTGTGTGTGTGTGTGTGAGAGAGAGAGAGAGAGAGAGAAAGAGAGAGAGAGACACACACAGCCATGGTAACGACAGGCAATACCGACATTTAGGTAACAGCAGGGTAATCAAGAAAACCTTAAAATATAATTGTTGAATGTAATCGCATCCTAAAATTAAGAGTGATACAGACAAATGATACATATAACCAGAAAAAAAAACACAATCACTAAATAAGTCTCAGCGTTACCATGGTTACGGGAAACAACAGGGACAATTAGGCACTACTAGGACAGCAGGAATTATCATAAAATGCAATAAAATAGTATTCTAAAATTAATAGCAGCATAACAAGCCACCATATGAACAAAACTATCCACGAAAACCTTGTGTTGCCATTTGAAAAAAAAAAAAAAATCGACAGCTAGGTAACAACAGGGCAATGAAGACAGCCGTAAAATATAGCCAACGGGTAACATAAGGCTCAAACGAGGAGCAAAACCCAAAATACCTGATAATCCTCTGTGTCGCCATGGTTACGAAAAGCAATATCGACAGTAAGACAATCAAGAGCATCGTAAAATGTAATCGTGGCATATAATCCTATCCCACTGTTAAGGCCAACACAGAGATCGGGACAAACACAGAAAAGCCCACAATACCGGAGAATTCTGCTTTACTGTCATTACCAAAACTAATATCGACTACCGGAAATATAATCATAAAATATATAAATGGAAACTATAATGGTCATAATAACAGCAAAATCCACAACGGCAGTATCAACTGTTAGACACTCAAATTTACCGTCAAATATAATCAGCTTCTAAAATTAAGCATACGAGTGGGGATGAGTAGACGGGCAAAGCTGAGAATACTACGCCTCTTAACAGGGTTACTGGCCTCTCAGGTGTTTCGGCGTGGCACATTACCCCGGGAATTGCCCCTGTAGCGTAGTGCAACCAGCTAAGACCACGCTAATCCACTGTAATTCCACCCTGCATACCCCTCCACACCTCCCACTGGCACGCCATCCACACCACTTGTCAGATGTGTGTTTGTTATTTAGGTGTCGTGTGCGTCTAGGCCTGGCTGGCTTCCTTCCACCAATTCCGTGACAATTTTTAACACCTTTCAATGTTCTTTAAATCTACTTAATATCGACCATGTTAATATTAACATTACTCAAGACAGTATTAATGTGACAGGAAGATAAGCTAAAGCAGCCTCATAATCCTGCGAGAATACAACCCTAGGGCTCGTGTTCTCCCCGGTTAAGGAAGCTCCCTAACACCTCTTCCTCAGCGATTTATTTTTGAACATCGGTAGTTAATACCCTATTGTACGTTATTCTGGCCGAGAATGGATATGCTGGAAGGATTTATGTAACAATTGGGCGGTCAGATATAAAGAACAAAACAAATCGCGTAGGAAAACAAATCACGTCGGAAACAGTGTTAGGGAGCTCCCTCAACCGACGAGAATACAGGCCTCGGTGACTATCGAGTTCGTGGTACCAGTTTCATCACGATTTATTATTATGTACTTTACAGCTTGATATTCTGCTTCATTTGGCGTCCAGCCTGGGCATATGGTCGTATTCTAGGTGACGTAGGAGGCTTCGTAGCACCTGTTTCTAAGAGATTTATTATGCATATTACACTGATATTGTCTGTTATGGCATTTATATATTCCGGTTCGTGACATCGAGATAGTCTGCCGTAGGATCGTACAGAGGGATAAAAGGCGTCACATGGCCATCGATCTGGGCAAAGGTTCGTGATCTAAGTGACACATAAGGGTACGTAACGCCCGGAATTTCTATGGTACACTCTGAAACTGTCTCTGTCTGTCTTTGCCACTGCCTATGATCTCCAGTCTTTCAAACGCAGTGTGTCCAGGCATCTCGAAATGAACGGATCTTGATTTTGGCTCTCTCTTATCTTTTTTTTTTCTTCTTCTTCTTCTTCTTGCAGGGAACAATTTCGCATGCTCCTGGCCTTTGGTTCCTTCTTCCTTGCATTAAAAAAAATACATCCTTCTCTTCCACGCAATCCACATGGCATGCTGGGCTACCCGTCTGGGTGGATGGTCGTCTTGTAGGTGACACAGGAAGTTTCGCAGCATTATAATTCTTTTACTTTAACTTGGCCCAGATATTCGTCCTTTTGCAGCTTATTAATTTTCATCCTCAACTCTATATCCTCACGGTCGTACTTCTTCGTGACTAGCATAATATTCTAGTGCTAATCCACTGATATGGTCAAAACATGGAGGGACGGCAATTTAAGGCCAAGGTAAAGTGAACAGAATTTTTAAAGTTGTATGTTATGCCTATTACACCTTGATACTGTTTTTACGTTATTTCCATTAGCATCTGTTTGGCCTCATGTTCGTGATCTAACGGCCCAATTATTAAATCGGAGTATATCATTAATTTTTGGGTGGTTATGTATGGAACACCTGTATTGTTAGAGGCAATTAGCCTTCTCCCCACCTTAATTAGCGCAGATAACAGCCATACTGGATCAGGTATGCTCTATTATCATTAACACCACCACCATCACCATCATCATCACCATTATCACTATCACATCATCATCATCATCATCATCGCTCCAAAAATTATCGCCAGATCTCGGGGGGGGGGGGGTCTTGTTACGCTTTCGAATCCAAGGCCAGTCAAGAGAACGTAAGAGTAATGTCTTTTGACCCAGCCTGTTCGTCCTTAGAAATGAAATACAGACCAACTACAAATTTTACAGA
>NC_136954.1:8323072-8343072 GCF_032717465.1 Coenobita brevimanus
GGTCCAACACAACGCACGAGAGAGAGAGAGAGAGAGACAGAGACAGAGAGACAGAGACAGAGACAGAGACAGACAGACAGACAGACAGACAGAGACAGACAGACAGAGACAGACAGAGACAGACAGACAGACAGACAAACAAACAGAGACAGACAGAGAGAGAGGAAGGGAAAAGGAGGGGAGAGAGGACGAAAGAGTGGGTAGGAATGAAAGAAAGAGGTAAGAAGGAACTAAGGCAGAGAGGGAGGAAGGAATACAGAAAGAAGAGAGGAAGAGAGAGGAAGACGGAGGTGGGAGGTGGGGGGAGGGAGAATGAAAGCAGGAGGTAAGAATGAAAAGAGGAGACAGAGAGAGTGGAGAGGGAGAGTGGAGGGGAGAGGAACACTGAAGCGGACAGGGAGATTGGAGAGGTTAGGGAAGGGAAGGGAAGAGAGCAAAGAAGGCAGGCAAGGAGGGGAGACAGAGAGTAGAGAGACAGAAGGCAAAAAGAGGAGACAGAATAGAGAAAGAAGGCATGGCATGGAGGGAAGAGCGAGAAGAGAGAAGAAAGGGGTATGAGAGAAGAGGGAGTGGAGGAGAGAAGAAGGCGATCGGTGAGGAGGAAAAGAAATAAGTGAGAGCAACTAGACAACTACTGTGTCCCTCTGTCGTACTATTCCTGCAACTACGGTCGTTTTTACAACTAATATCAACGGAGAAAGAAATGTAGTTTTTTGTGGCTATTACTTTTTGCAATTGCCTGACACTGAAATTAACGCATTTTTTACAATAATAGTTTTTGCATCGAGTTCGACCTTGTATTTCTGTAACTACCACAGATATTTACAGCTTATTTCTGCAACTACCAAATACTACTGAAACGTTTACTTCTACAACTGCCATGTATTATTCCAACTTATACAGTATTTCTGCAACTGTCATTAGATACTGTAACTGGTGCAAATCTTTTATCACCCAAAAAACTGCACTCAAAGGAACTACTTGTAATTTCCTTACCACTTACAATTACCATATATATGTGACAGTAAAGTATTTTTTAAAACTACTGTATCTTGCTGAACTATCCCATGCAACTTTTTTTTTTTTTTCCAACTACTATTCTTCTGCTTTTTCTCGTTTTTGCAAAATACGTATATATATATTTTTTATCAGCGAATATATTTTTGCAACTTTCTGCTTCCTCTTCTCCCTGGCATTTAAGTTTCACCAGGGTTCTCCCTCCTCTACACTTCCTGCATCTTCAGTCACTTTCATGCACTTCCCAAGTCTCGTCATTTTCATACATGGACTGATGTGATATTATGCTGTTTTACATTTTCTTCCTTCCATGCTCTCTCTCTCTCTCTCTCTCTCTCTCTCTCTCTCTCTCTCTCACACACACACACACACACACACACACACATCAACACTGAGGCAGAGCCAGCTGTCCGTCTCCCTGAGTATAAGCAAGATGGATGTTACCAGCCCTAAGACAAGTCAAGGGAGACGTGTTGCTTTGTGTTGGACCAGGATGAGAGAGAGAGAGAGAGAGAGAGAGAGAGAGAGTGTGTGTGTGTGTGTGTGTGTGTGTGTGTGTGTGTGTGTGTGTGTGTGTGTGTGTGTGTGTGTGTGTAATGCGAGAGAGTAGCTAACGTTAGACGATTTTTTTAAAAGTGCGTCAGAGGAATGTGACTTAACAAATCCAAAGTAACGCTGCAAAACGCAACCTGTATACACAGTCACCCTGCGTCACCCGTACCAACAACCTCGCGAGACGAAACATCCACCTCATCACTCCCTGGCTCTTATAACTCAACATGACCTGCATTAAATCATCTGGCGACAGATAGGGTAGAATACCATAACTGTCTGAACATGTGAGGTAACAAAGAACTAACTCAGCATTATATCCACGGTAATACAAGAATTAAACAGAGCTGCACAGATTAGCCTGAGAACAACAAACCACCACCACCACCACCACTCATACCACCAACTAAGGGGGGTATACAAATAATCATCTACAACAAAATCCTTACCACCACCACCAACAACAAGAGCAGAAATACAACTAACCTACCACAACAAAATCCTCGCCACCACAACAGAGTACAAGTCGATACCCTCTCATCCTGTGCACCTGCCGAACCCACAGCCTCTGCACACAAAACATCCGCCGTAATTAGTTGACAAAGTCCACCTTTCCAGCACTGCTCAAGGCAGAGGCAAACTCTGGCCAAGAAAATGCAATGGTTGGGGAGACAAGACACACACACACACACACACACACACACACACACACACACACTCTCAGGTTCTCTCTCTCCCCCCCCCACACACACACAAAATCATGCAAATCCGAGAAGCCAAGAGACATCAAAATGGACTTGGGTATAAAGTAAACTGTATTTCAGGATTTAATACTGAGAGAGAGAGAGAGAGAGAGAGAGAGAGAGAGAGAGAGAGAGAGAGACAGAGACAGAGACAGAGAATGTGCTTGCATCCACATATACTCCATAAGACACATAATACTTCCATATCCACCTTCCTTCCTTCTCCATCTTCTTATAGGAATAATTTTTATCCCATCACCACCATCATCATCATCATCATTCTCAGCCTCATCACATTTTCTTTAAGGCCTCAACTCTCATACATCATCCTTCACTCCCCAGTCCTGCTATCCATTTTCGTCCACATCCCATCCTTCACTTCCACCCCCACCTTCCACTTCATCTTCAAGGTGGAAGACGCCCTTCCACTCGACAGTACTTCAAAGATCTAAGTTCGTCAGTCTCAACCAAGGCAAAGTGTCCTCATCAACTCAGTCCCCACTTGTCCTTTCACTTTCCGTCTCGGCTCGGCTTGCCTCGCCTCACCTCGACTCGTCTCTCTCTATTCCCATTATTATCTAACCTCTTTTTTCCTACTTCCCATTGCTTTCCTTTCCTCCGTCTCTCCTCTCCCTCCCCTCCATCTCCCCAGGGAAAAACTTAAGTGGAGAAGACAAGGTATCTCATCTTATCTTTCCTCCAACTCCTCCTTCCATCAAAACTGTTTAATCTCTCTCTCTCTCTCTCTCTCTCTCTCTCTCTCTCTCTCTCTCTCTCTCTCTTGTGAAAGATGAGGCTGTCAACTCTGATTCTGGCCAGCCTTCCACGACCAGCATCTGATAACGAAGGAGAGGAAGGCCAAGAATGAGAAAGATTCAGCTCAACAGATAATTCTCCTCCTCCCACCTCCTTACCTTCGCTTTTCCTTCTCTCTCACTCAGATTTTCCTGCAGTTTTCTTTGCTTCTTTCCTCTTTCCCTCTCTTCCCTTTCCTTTCATGCTTCCTTCACAGTTTCTTCCATTACTCAGTCTTCCTCCTCTTTCCTCCATCCATAAGTCTTGCTCTCCTCCCGCTCTCCACTTTTTCCTTCACAACTCCACTTTTTCCCTCCTCTCTCTAACTCATCACTTTTCCCTCTTCTTTCTTCATTCTCCTTTAATCTTCTTCCTTCGTTCTTACTGTCCTCTCTCCCTTTCTCTGAACCACTCCTCTCTCGCATCTCCTTTATCCATTTTTTTTCTTTCTCCTTCCTCCCCTTCTCCCTTTACAATTTTCCAACCTTCCCTCTCCGTTCTCTCCCCTTCCCCCCTCCAGTTCTTCCCTCACTGTCTCCTTCTACATTCTTCTTATTCCATCCTTTCCCTCTACATTCTTCTTATTCCTATCCCTCCCTCTCTCCCTTCCTTCCTCCAGCTCCCCCTCCTTTCCTCTCCTCTCCCTCACTCCACCAATTTTCTCCTCCCTCTCTCTTTCACCTATACACTCAGACTATCATCATCATCATCATCATCATTATCACCACCACCACCACCACCACCACCATCATCATCATCATCATCATCATCATCACCACAACCACTCTGGTTCGGTCCACTGCGTGACATGACAAATTGTTTAGTGCAACCTAAGAAGCTATTTACTACGCTAGGTGGAAACTATTGATCCAAATGACTCATGGTTGTCTAGTGGGTTAGGGCACTCCAAGCGGCAGGGGCCTACAAGGGTTTACATCTGAGGGGTGGCTGGTGTTACTGATCACTTAATGCCACTTAGGTGTGAAACAGGTTAATTACCCTTCCAATAAATGTCAGGAGTGGGCACAATAGCCCCAAGACCCTTCGCTACTGATTGGGTAGAAAGGGATGGATGGATGGATGGAAGGATATATCTCGTAACTGCTTCTTTTTTTCCAGGAAGGTCTCTTTTATCTCTTCATGTGACACCAAACAATCCTTTTCATTCCTTCCCAAACACTCCTAAGTTCTGGGTCAGACTCCACGTTTCTGATTAATAAGTAACAACAAATAAGGCTACTCTCTTTTGACATAACGGCAATGGCTTATACTTATTACAGTTACTTAGTTTACCAAAAGTTCCCCAACCCATTTTTATTCTTCGTTTGTTTTCACTGTAATGAACTGGCTCTGCTTGAACTGCTTTCACTAATTTTATAGTTTGCACTCCTCATCCATTTATAGTTTATATCCTGCTTTTATCGGAAGGGACTGGACGTATCCGCTGAACACTACTTGTCTTTTCTGCAAAATCATTTTCAAGCCTGCCTTCAGAACCTCCGTCTTTCAGTCAGCTACCATTTCTTGTGGTTGTTTCCCTGATTCACACACACACACACACACACACACACACACACACACACAAAGAATGGTTACCGCTCAACCTCAGCTTTACTTCAGTTTTAATTCTAATCCAGACAACTGAAATGTTGTCCAGGAATACTGTAAAAAATCTTGCATGAAATTCTCTCTCCTGGTTTAACACTCATTTCTTTTGCGCTAGCTATCCTTACGGGGTTTTATGATGGCTGGACCGTCTTCATAAATACCTAGTAATTTAACACAAATTTCTTCTACGTCTCATAATCGAACTGCTCCCATAACTGCATCTGATCCAACTGAAGCAAATACTTTTCCATAAGCACTGAATGCCACGCTCAATGCTTACCTATATTCTGAAGTTTTCACCATCTCCTTACTAATAACACGACTATGGCCTCTTGCCTATAGGTGCACTCAAGGTAAAGAGAATGAAAGGTAGTTTCATGGGGGGGTGAGGGGGAGCTAAAATGCGTCTCGGTCTGCGCATGACGTCATAGTTAATACAGACTGCAGCTCATTCTGCTCAACACACGCCAGTCACACACACACATGCCTGTGAATAGGTACTCTGTTTTCTGTTTTTAGGGGTGGCTATGGCAATACAGATAATTTTGTGAACATGCCAACAATTTGTATAGTTCGTGGATGCAAATCCATTCATGTGAAAGGTGACAAGAGAATACATTTTCATGCACTGCCGAAAGATGAAGAACTTAGAAAAAAATGGATTGAATTATGTGACATAAAGAAAAATCGGTCATCTGGTTTTGTATGCAGCGGTCATTTTGAGAGTACTGCCTTTGAACGCAACCTTAAGTATGAATTGCTTGGTTTACCAGTGCCTCCTAGACAAAGGAAATTCAAGAAAGGAGCAGTGCCTACTCTTCAACTACCGAGTTTAACAAGTAAGTTCCATTATTGTGTGAGTGTGTTGAGTAGCGACCTGTGTGAACATTCATAATACAAAAGCATACCATACATACAGATGGTTTTCTGTCAAGCTCCCGTTTTCTTCCACCACCCCCACCTCTCTCTCTCTCTCTCTTATTAACTTTGACGTCACAGAATCTGCGCGGCTTGGGGGTGCTGTACTTACCTCTCAGTATACTCTTCTCTTTACCTTGGGTGCACTGATCAACCCTTTAATACTTCGCCTGTATTGTGGACCATAATTGTTTGCTAATATGTGCTGTTCATCATGTTAATGTTTATTGTTGCTTGAAATCTTTTTGTGTCCCTGGATGCTGTGGTCAATAAATACTTACCTACTTTCTTACTCGCTTACTCTAATAACGACTACGAGGTCCGGCCTGTTCTCTCGGCTGGTTTGCATCACGTGTAGGTTATTTGATTTGCTTAAGGATTTTTGTGAAGGAATTATTTTGTACACGGCAGGGAGAAGACTGAATGGATGTTATTCTTTAGGTCTTTAATGTCGTGTGTGTGTGTGTGTGTGTGTGTGTGTGTGTGTGTGTGTGTGTGTGTAAGGGAGGCGAAGGAGAAATGGGGAAGAGGAGGAGGAATCGGGAGGGGCAGTAGTTGAAAGGGAAGAAAGAAGAGATGGAAAGGGGAAGGAGGATGGGAAAGGGCTGGGGGAGGATGAGGATGAGGAGGAGGAGGAGGAGGAAAGGTAAATGAGACGGGAGAGGGGAAAATGAGGATAGCGGAAGCATAAAATAAGAAGCAAGTGTTAAATGAAGAATAGGAAGGAAAAATATAGGTTGGAAAAATAGGATGTGAGTAGGTGAGGGCGCTCACCATCCACTCAATGTAGTGCTGCTCTCGGGTGTCTGCCCTGTCCTCTCCTCCATCCTTCATTCCTTCCATCTTCTTCTATGTTTCTTTCCTTCATTCTTTCCTCGTCCTTCTGCCTACGGGTGACTTTACACTCCCTCTTCTGTCTTTAATTCCTTCATTCTTTCCTCTTCCTTCTGCCTATGGGTGACTCTACACTGAGTGACAAGCCAAATGGTTTCCAGTACACCAGGAAACTATTTACCACGCTGGGTGGTAACCATATAACCGAATTTTGGCACCTGGTGGTTTAGTGAGTAATTATTGTGCTCCAATCGGATTGAGCCGGTGAAGGTTTATATCCAAGGGGTGGTTGGGGTTTATTGCTCACGTAATGCCACTCAGGGATGAGTGAGTTTGGTCGCTCTCATCTTAAATGTCAGGACCAACTGCCTAGCCCCGGGCTCCTACACTCCTCATGGGGCAACGTAGGATTGGATGATGGATGGATGGATGGAAAAATAGGATGTGAGAAATAAAGCTGAGTTAATAAGGTCATACAAAACCTGAGGTGCTAAAATGGAGAAGAAAGAAAGAAGAAGCGGGAAGAGAGAAGAGAAGAATATATGAAGACGTGGGGGAAAGAAAGTAATATCAATAAGAACTCCACGGAACGTGGAGTTCGTAATAATAATAATAATAATAATTAGTTACCTAATTACTTATTGTGTAGCCACAATAAAGAAGCATCGCCATAACTGTTTATAGTATTGACTGTCAGTAGATCAAGGCCATTCATATTTGGAACATGTACTTAGATTAACCCAAGGTAGCTTCTTGTGTAATATCAAGATCTGAAGAAAAAGGTGTGAAAGAAATAAATGAATCATGGGTACATTTTACATTTGTCTCAATAATTGTCTAACTGTATGCTTAACTGTAACCATATTCCTTTCTGATGATGAGAAGGACCACAGCTATGTTTCTGTAAAGTTACAGCTTTACAGCATAGGTGGTTTTCTCTAAAACGTGTTACAAATAAAACACTGAGTAGATTTGCATTCGGTACTTTCCCCTAGGTTAAATGACAAAATATTCAGCCAAAATTCTCAGTAAACTTATTTCATAGGATTTTCAGGCACACAGCTGTATCTCAATTAGGTTGTGAGATATTTCAATTTCAAATATGCAATTTTTGCACCAAAAATGAGCACATGACCTTCAAAAATAGGTCAAGGTCATTTATACTGGGCAAAAGTACCTGGGATACCCTAGGGTACCTTACAGTATATCAAGATCTAAGAAGAAGAGTGCAAAGAAAAATAATAACATCACCTAACAAAACAATAAGCTTTGTGGCGAAGCTTATAATAATATAATAATAATAATAAAAATAATAATAATGATGATGATAATCATAACGGGCATAATAATTTTACCTAAAGAACAGATCCTCAGAAATATACAGCTGCAATTGTATTACAAAATTTGTCTTATAATACAACACTTTTTTTATCTAAAGTGACACAGGCGACTTCTTGACACTTCTTCCTCAGCGATTTATTTTGCGTATTGCACCTTTTACTTTATCCTATAGCACGTTACTGGGGTAAACTTGGGAGCAAACATACACAACACAGATGAGAATACCAAGGTGTAAAGAGAAAAATAAGCCGCATGAAGTAAATGTTACAACGCCTACACTAGCCACCTCTAATATTACTCTTCCAACGAGGAATGTCTGCAAAATATATCCCACCCAGTAATGAAACACACACACACGCACACACACACACACACACACACACAGAAATACGAGGCTCCGGTTGCCTGGTGGGGGTAGTAAACCAAGTAGTTTTATCTAAAGAGCAGAGTCGCGGGAGTCCATTTGCGTATTTGGTGGTCAAGGCCACTCCCCCCCCCTTTTTTTTTTTTTTTTTTTTGCACCTGGAGGATACGAGAAGGTGTTGGAATGGGAGGTGTTTTGGGAGACGAGAGGAGAGCAGAGGAGAGCAGAGGAAAGGTAAGGAGAGATAAGGAAAGGTAAGAAAAGGAGAGGAAAGGTAAGATAAGGAGAGGAAAGGTAAGATGAGGAAAGGAAAGGTAAGAAGAGGAGAGGAAAGGTAAGAAGAGGAGAGGAAAGGTGAGGAGAGGACAGGAAAGAAAATGTAAGAAAAGGAGAGGAAAGGTGAGGAGAGGACAGGAAAGAAAATGTAAGAAAAGGAGAGGAAAGGTGGGGAGAGGAGAGGAATGGTAAGACGAGGAGAGGAAAAGTAAGGAGAGATATGAAAGGTATTGGAGTGGGAAATGTTTTGAGAGATGAGATGAAATGAGGAGAGGAGAGGAGAGGAGAGGAGAGGAAAAATAAGGAAAGGAGAGGAAAAATAAGGAAAGGAGAGGAAATGAAGGAAATGAAAGGAGGTGGCAGGATGAACTGAAAGCTTTGTGTTTGGAACTCTGACAGTGATAATAAGGAAAGCAGCAGGTGGGTGGGCGGGAGAAGAAGTGAGAACAATGATGAAAGGAAAGGAGGCAGCCGATTTTTTTTTTTTTTATGGCCTCATGACCAACTGTATGTAAACCCAGTGGACTACAGGCTGCAGTTTCTCTTTTCTTACTGCCAAACATCCTCTTTTGGGGGAAAAGAGAGAGAGGAAGGTAAGGGATGTTTGTGCAACTGGGCAGCGGAACCGTCCAGTCATATCGGTGCCACTACATACAGGCGACCCTCTCAAGCACCAGGAACCTATGTAAAGAAGTTAAGAGAAAGCTGTGTCGGGACTGGAGTGCGAAAAGGCGAGGGTGAAGGGGGTGGGGGTGGAGAAGGGAAGAAAGGAGATGGGAGGGTGAAAAGAGAAGAGAGGAAATGGGAGGATGAGATGGGAAGAGAGCAGACGGAAGAGTGAGAGGTGAGTAGAGATGAAAGGGTGGGTGAACACAGAGGTGAGGGTCACTAGAGAAGATGGATTTGTCAAAATATGGAAAGACTTGAATAGTGAAAACAGATGGGGAAAAAGAACAGAGCGTAAAAACGATGGAGAAGGTGGAGAAAAGAAAAAGAAGACGAAGAAGAGGGAGAAAACGGAAAGAGAGAATACACGAAAGTAGTGGAGGAAGGAAGGAAAGAAAGAGAGGGTGGAGACAGACTGCAAGCAATGGGATGGTAGAGGGAGAAGGATGGTACTGAATGAAGAGGAATGGGAGAAGTATGAGTGAGCAAAGACGTGAGAGGAGGTTAGCGAGTGGAAGTGTGGGAGAGGGTGCATAGGTAGCGCGAGGGTGGATGAGAGGAGGAGAGGATGTTGAGGATGAAATGAGGTGGTGGGTGAGTGGAGAGGTGTGGAAGGAGGGTGGATGGACGAGCGAGCAAGAAAGATTCATTCCCATCACCTACACAGTGCACAAGGGCCAATAATACAGATAACAGGCTAATGCTGAGTCTACATCCTCCCCTAGAAAACGAGCGGCAACAGTTAGTGTTTGGTTAGCCAGTTGGGGTGACTAATGGAGGAGGTAAAGAGTGTAGAATAGGTAGGATATGTGGAAGACATGGGGGTGAAGGAAACGGCAATGGACGAAGTGAAAACATCAGAGCTGACTGTGGAAGAAACTAGGTGTGTGGAATAGGTAGTGTGTGGATCAGGTGGAGTGTGTGGAACAGGTAGTGTGTGAATCTGGTGGAGTGTATGGAAGAGATATGGAGAGGAGGAAATGTAGTGTGCGATGTAAGAAACAGGTCCTGCAGGAAGAAGTGTGGCAGAGCAGAAGATGAAAATATAAAGTTATAATGACGCACTTATCTCCATGACACCAGGGACATTTTTTTTCATTTATTAATTCACCACCTGATGGATTTTTATTCAGCCTACGGAGGATCTCAAGAAATAAAGTTAATATGGAGTTACCTCTAAAAATTAATGGCTTATTGATGTCTGCATCGAACCCCTCCAGTTTGTCTAGATATGGCAAAATAAAAATTGAAAATAAAACTCAAAATCACGTTACCAAACAGAAGGAGTATAGATCTAAGAAAAAGGAATATATATTTTAGGTGATTTGGGGGACGTCACTGCAATATATTCTTCAAAATACACCTCATCTCATTGTATATGTTAGTGATGCAAACTACGCCGATACCGAAATGCTGTACATTCGATAAAAGAGAACATCAAGGAATATATGCTGAATTAGTTGCTAAGGAAGAGGTGTTGGGACGCCGCCAATGCCAAGAAAAATACGAGCAGGAAGTGAAATTACATGGCCAGGCTTTTAAATTCTTCTCCTACAGTTAATTTACTGACAAACTGCATAAATGTAAACTGCTATATTTTTGGTAAATCTAGACAATGCTGTTCAGTTTGGGATAGACCTCTTTTTTTGTCTCTGTGTTAAAATACTAAACCACTTCAATAATTTATCCTCAACGGGTAACTTTACACTTCCTCTTCTGCCTTTCTTTCCTTCATTCTTTCCCCTTCCTTCTGCCTGTGGGTGACTCTACACTGAGTGACAAGCCAAATGGTTTCCTGCACACCAGGAAAACATTTACTACGCTGGGTGATAACCATCATCATTATCATCATCATCCGGACCTCCTTTCCCACCCAAGGGCAGGGTGAGGAGTAGCAATGTCCAGACAGCCCTAAATTGCCCAACTCAATGGGCCACGCTTCCATTCACTCATCATTCAAGCCCCCGGAATCCTGGCTCTATCGGATACGCCAAAAACATTCAACACGTTCTGTAGCTTCACATAATCGTATCCGACAGAGTCAGTCCAGACGCAGCCACGTTAAAAAGGGGTGCCAAAAATCCCTGATCATGCACTTCTCCTCACAAAATTTATCAGGCAGCTCGATCACCTGTCAGTTCCCTAGCCTCACCGACTTCCAAACCTCTCTTCCTCACATATTCATCCACCGTATCTCTCCACCTTCTCCTTGGCCTACCTTGCCTCCTCCCTCTTTCGAATTCGTTCAGATATACCTTCTTCACCACTCTATTGTTATCCATTCTCTCCATATGACCATACCATCTCAGTACACTCTCTTCAATTCTGGTGTCCACCGACGTCCTCACTCCGCATCTTTCACGAATCACATTATTTCGTATCCTATCCACCCTCTGTACTCCACATACATTCCTCAGCAGTCTCATCTCCACTGCTCTTACTCTTGACTTCTCATTTTCATGCCACACCATAGTCTCACATCCATCTGTTAAAGTTGGCACTAACATACAGTATATGGTTGTAACCATATAACCAAATCTTGGCACATGGTGGTTTAGTGAGTAATTATTGCGCTCCAATCGGATTAAGCCGGTGAAGGGTTATATCCAAGGGATGGTTGGGGTTGATTGCTCATGTAATACCACTCAGGGATGAGTGAGGCTGGTCACTCTCATCTTAAATGTCGGGACCAACTGCCTAGTCCCGGGCTCCTACGCTCCTCATGGGGCAATATAGGATTGGATGATGGATGGAGTAATGCTGTTTCTATATTACTATCACACACACACACACACCTTTGTCAGCTTTACTATTCACCCCTCTCTCTCTCTCTCTCTCTCTCTCTCTCTCTCAGTTCCTCCAAAGTTTTCAAATAAACGCCCGAGCACAACCCATAAAAAAATAATCTTTACCCCTAAATATGACCCTCAGGTCTCACCGAAACTCAAAACAAAGAAACACGAACTCAAACACAGGGTTGCAAATAGACGCGAGGAAGTGTAAGCCTTTCTTGCACATAAATTCTCTCTCTCTCTCTCTCTCTCTCTCTCTCTCTCTCTCTCTCTCTCTCTCTCTCTCTCGGGGCTTTGATGGGTTTTGTGTGTGCGTGTGCGTGTGCGTGGGGGGTGGGGGGGATCAGCGTGCCCCCAGGGAGGAAATGATGCCTACTCTTTCTTATCTGGTAATCGATCTCTCCAAATTAAATCAGCATTCCTACTTGGATTAAAATTCATAACGTCATTTGATAATGGTTTGATAACAGACAGATACACATACATACTTACATACATCAAGTGTAGCTACATACACAAGTACATACATACATACATACACATACATACATACATGCAGACAGACAGACAGACAGACACAGGAGAAGACAGCAATTCTATTAAGTTTTCTAATGCACTAAGTAAATGACATTCTCAGTCCTTCATTCCTTACTTATAATGATCTACCTGCATACGTCCTAAAAATAGCTTCGCATGAAAGCCTTAGTCTAATGGTTCCCTTTTATAAAGTGATGTTACGAGTATTTTACACAACTTTAATATACTCCTATGACTCACTCCCAGTTGAATAAAGCCACCTGGGGATACCTTTATTAGAAAAATTAAGAGTTGTTCCCACCATGAACGGGTTGATGGCGACAGAATATAACATATTAGGGATCAGGACACAAGGTAATACTAGGAGAGGCACCATTCTGAAGCAGCTAGTGAACTACACAGACAAAGTGGCATTCTGTGAGGGCATATCTGTGTCTTGGAAGAGTGCTAAAGTTACTCACACCACGAAAGAGTCAATGGTGACAGTATTAACACTCTCGGGTTCCTGTGAGGCATCTCTAGCTGAATAAGATAGTATGGCGTTAGCTGAAACAGAAGACTATGGTTCACTCACCTTAAGTTGGCCTAGATTTTCGTTATTTTGCAGCTCATTTCGTGTAGCTGAGTGGCAGAGAAGTACAATGCTGCGGCTCGACATCCTTGTCAAGGAACTTCTTCGTTAGTAGTTCTAGAGTTAACCTCTTGTTATAGCTCAGGATTCAAGGTTGAGAGATGGCAGTTTTATCTCTACTTAAAGCGAAGAGGATAGCACTGCCCTGATCACGAAAGGCTTAACGTCACGTATTAACTCTGTAGCTCCTTTGGGTCACTCTAATGAATAAAACCATCTGGCTTTTGATGTAACTAAATACTGAAGATTTTGGAACCTATCTATCTATCTATTGCCAGACGCCATAATCCCGTATGGGGTGGCCATTTGACTTTGAGCATAGATTTTATAGGGAGGGGCACTAACCCTCCACCAAACCACTTGTTGACACGTAGGGAGCACATATGGGTTGGTTATATGGTTACCACCCAGCATTGTAAATGGTTTCTTGGCTTACAGGAAACCATTGGCTTGTCACTCAATGTAAAGCCACCTGTAAATGAAAGAAGAGCAATAAGAAGTGACAGGAAAGATGGGAGATATAGGAAGAGAGGAGGGCAGGCACAGAAAAAGAATGATAAAGGATAAGGAAGAAGTAGGCTGCACTACATCAAGTGAGTGGATGATGGTTGCCACCACCTACCACCCGCGGAAATTAAAAATGCAATCATAATACCCATAACCTTCCAGGATACTGAACTCTATAAACATCCTAAGTCGATGCTTTAAGATATCATTAACCTTCTATGTATAAGTATAAAAGTAATTACATTTTTCAGAATTAAAATATACCCAGACTGATTGAGTTTTTTATGCCAATTATGCTGCTGTCCTCAGGGAAATGAGGAGATATCAATCCAAATTTTTTTTATAATCCTACTGTTAATTATTTCTCATTAATTACAAAAAACAGTAATACACTGACACGTATATTTTTAGTATCTGAAGTAGAATGACGAACAGAAAATTAAAACTGACTCTGGGTGTCTTCTTACATACTTTTTTCGATAATCCCTTCGCACCCAGTACGTACTTATTTCATTTTATTTTTCCTACTTCTAAACGACTAAATGCAACTAAACCAAGACTCATCGCACCAAAGGAGCCCTTCAAGGCCCATCCAGTTAAAAGTGTTTGCCTTGCTGAATAAAATGGCATATACTGTAGATAGTAAGGTTGGTAAACAGTATACCATATAAAATATCCTATGTCTGCACCTGCTTATCTTTTATTCTAGTATATCTAAATATCTAAGTTATTTTAATTCGATGCCTCACGCTTCATGCTAAGCAAAAGGACCTCTAGATTTTTTTTTCCCCAAATATAAATAGTTCTGTCCACACACACACAAACACACACACAATTGCTCTCTCTCTCTCTCTCTCTCTCTCTCTCTCTGGTGTGTGTGTGTGTGTGTGTGTGTGTGTGTCAATAAACCGATCACATATTAGCAAGTGTGGTTAAAAAAAAATTAATTACTCTTTCCTCGCGGCAATCCAGCAAAAACTTAATGGCCGATATAATAGAGGGAGATGGGGATGGGAAGGGGAAGGGTAGGGGTGGTGGTGTTGGGAGGTGAAAGAGGTTAGTGCGGGTGTGAATTTGGGAGAGAGAGAGAGAGAGAGAGAGAGAGAGAGAGAGGAAAGAACACTCTAAAATACAATATCCACTTCTTATACTTATTAATTTGAACTTCCTGGCGGAGTCCTTGAGAGGGAAGCTATATTCTCGCCCCTTATGTGCCTTACTAAAGATATATGATTTTCGTACTCTTCTCCCAACACTCTCTCTCTCTCTCTCTCTCTCTCTCTCTCTCTCTCTCTCTCCGTCCATCTATTTATCTACGAAGAATATGCATCCATCCACCCATCTATCTATCTATTTATCCGTCTACCCGTTTGTCCTTCCATCCGTCAATTAACGATATTTGTTTCACCGGCCAACATGCTATTTGTTTATGGACGTATAGTATGTGTGTATGTACAGTATGTATGTATGTATGTATGTATGTACGTATGTATGTATGTATGTATGTATATATGTACGTATCAATTAATGAATCAACTCGTTATGCTAATGGCTTGAACAGTGAAATCAACAGTGCATCACCTGGTTGGATGCAACAGATACCATTCGCTTCTCTCAACTTTTACCAGCAGTCATCAGTGTGTGTGTGTGTGTGTGTGTGTGTGTGTGTGTGTGTGTGTGTGTGTGTGTGTGTGTGTGTGTGTGTGTGTGTGAAATCCCTCCTCAGTGACTTAACCCCCGCAAGCTATTCCATAAATTAATACTAGAAAACTCTCAGACAACGCAGATATTGTCCTGGATACTCCGGATCCTGATCCGGAACCGCCACAAATTTTAATAATTTCTTCCTTGGCCCATGGTCCACCCTTCCACAAAATTCCATCAAAATCCAATTATATCTTTCTGGGTAATCCCGGATCCGGATCCGTGGACATAAGATCCGGATCCGTATCTGCCCCAGATTTAATCAATTGTTTCTTGGTGCATGCCCCTCCCTCCTTTCCACAAAATTTCATTGAAAGTCATTGAGAACTTTTGGAGATATTGTGCGGGATACTCCTGATCCGGATCTGGATCTGGCCCAAAATTTAATCGTTTCTTCCTTGGCCCATGGCCCATCGTTCCACAAAGTTTAATTAAAATCCGTTCATAACTTCTCGAGTAAACCATGCTAACAGATCGACAGACAAACCAACAAACCAATGCGGGGAAAAACATAACCTCCTTGGCGGAGGTAATAAGGCTGAGAGTTGCCTACACCCGAGTAAATTAGTTGGCTCTTAATTGCAGGTAGACTCATTACTAAAGCACTGCTATGATTGGTGAGGGAGGTCGAGTCAATCCGAAAATGAAGTCATGATCCCTCTGAACTTTGCAGGTATTTGTACAGTTCATTTCACAAGTCCGTGGTACAATGAGCAGAACACTGACAACGATTCGACAAAGCATGATTCTGAAAAGGATTATACTCACACTCGGACAACCTGCTCACGGGGAGAGAGAGAAAATAAAAACATAATTTGTATAATTCTATCTTTTAAACAGCTTGCGAGACTATAGGACAAAGCCATGACTTACTGTAGGTTATAGCGAATGGCGTTATACGGTCTGACACGACCTCTCTCTAGTGGTCAGATTATGGTGTTATCTATTTATTATATTTATTTATTCTTTGTATACACGCACAGATTGCTAACCCCTCTAATAGTAACCTCAAACACACACACACACACACACACACACACACACACACACACACACACACACACACACACACACACACACACACACACACACACACACACACACACATTTTCTTCTTCACATGACGTATAATAAACGCTGGGGCGCTTTTAACGATATGTACAATCACGAACTAAAGTTCGTCGACATTCCTCTGTCTGCATTTGTTCTGCCTTACCTATCATTCCCCTCAGAACGTCAGACACTACCCTTACGGAGTCTTTAGTTGTGTGTTTCATATTGCTATCACGAAAAAAAAAAATAATATGACACGCCTTCCATCACACTAGCCGGAAGAGAGCTATCAGCGAACTGTTGATCATAACAACACTGTAAATATAACACGGTATACACAGCTACACCACATTATCCCGAGAACGTCATTTTCGTTATACTAATGCCACTGGTAACGCCAGATCACAGCATTAAGCTTGTGAAAATCCCTTCGTATTTAAAAGACAAATGGATTGTTTGTAATATATTCACTACTAAACCCTTACTGAATGTAATCCTCTAGTGATATCACTAATAAATCATAAAGTATGTTACCGTAGTGAATGGATTACATCATTCATTTTTATATAATAGCCTTAGAGGGAAAAAAATATTCTTGACGTAAACATTCGGCCATATATACTCTCAGAACCCTTTGATTTACTCTCTTGGACCGATATCTTTTGGCGGTGGATGGAGTGGAATATTACATATATTTCAGCCATGAGAAGGCAAATGGTCACAGTATCAATTCTGTCATGCTCCAATGACTCGCTCAGCTTAATTACATCGCTTCGTGTTAGGTGGGATACAGTACTGGAGTTGTTCTGACCTAAAAGTGTTCAAACAGGCCTTTTTTTTTTTAATTACCTCTAAAGTCAGTTAGCAGACAATACATTCCGACACGTATATTTTGTGATTTTTTCCTATAAGACGGGATGATTCTCGTATTCTGATTCGTTAAACGCCAGACGATTTTATTCAAATGAGAGTGAGTAATGAGCCTGAGTGTTTTAATATTCATCCCATTACTCTTCTCATGGTTTAAACAATTCAGGGATACTTTTTCAGCAATTCCAGCTGAAACCAGGTGACTAAGTTCAGGTGAGTATAAGTCAAAGGAGCCTGAGTGTTGTGTTGAAAAATCTCACCACAAGTTGGCAACCATTGATGATGAAGACAACTGCTGACCCACTTATTCAGAACACAAACGCAGGGTCAAAACGTTCCAGTCCGTGTGATTGCCTTGACACTGGCTCGGGGTTCCAATGTAGGTATTTCAATCACGTTATGCCATCAAGGGTAGTAAGTTTGTTCTATGCCATTAAAAGTACTGGATGGAGGTAGCGCAGCCTCCACACGTCGTTGTACGTAAGAAGAGATTCGCTTTGACACACTTTCTAAACACAAAATAGTGGACTATACGGCGCTCAACTTTCACTTAGCCTATTGTTCTTTAGGGACGAGCGACTGGCCACTGGCCTTTAATGTCTGGACTTAAAGTAACTTATCCCCTGATCTCAACGTTCCTGATATTGCAAATAAGGTTTGGCTGATATATGTGATGGGCATTTTACCTACAGTATGAGTTACCCACAGTCCAAACACGGAACAGGGAAGCAAGAAGGGTGTATGAGAGGAAAAAATGCATGGCAGAGTTGTGACGTGTGATAAGGGGAAGGAGATGTGCAGTGAGGAGGGAAAGAGGAGATTGAAGGATGAGGCGGCTGGCAGGGCAGTTGAATAAATTGTGAATATGGATGGGGAGGGTCAGGGAGGGAAAGAGAGAGGGCGGGAGGGACGGGGAGGGAAAGAGAGAGGGGGAGGAGATGAGGTGAGGGTGCATACAAGAGTAGGGCGGGAAAGACGGCAGCAGAATACGAATATATGACAGAGAAAAACGACTGCACGGAGTGCGGGCAAAACATATAGACCGGTGTGTGTGTGTGTGTGTGTGTGTGTGTGTGTGTGTGTGTGTGTGTGTGTGTGTGTGTGTGTGTGTGTGTGTGTGTGTGTGTGTGTGTGTGTGTGTGTGTGTTACACACACAAACAAACAGAGAGAGAGAGGACGACGCCGAACCACAAAACTAGTGCTATGCTTGCATGGACCTCACATGTTTTTCTTTTAAAACTAAAAATTCCAGTTGTAGGAAGAATTGGGAATATGGCAAGTTAATTTTCCGTTAGTAAGTAGATTTTTTTTTTTTTTCCCAGGATGATGTGGGAAGATCCAAAATAACAGCAATTAAAAGTAACATTACTGAATGAATATTTAATCTAGGCTAGAGCAGGTTATAAAAAATGATCTTTGTTACGAAATGGAACTGATCGTAAGTTTCTCTGTGGATCATCGAGAACAAGAGAAATGGAAGGTATAAAAAAAAAATAATAAATAATTAAAATACATGATCACTCTAAAAATCTTAGTTAGGACAGGTGGTACAAAAACCTACCTTTGTTACAAGATGGAAGTAACCTAAATGTGCTGTATTAATCAGAGAGAATGAAAGACATAGGGAAATATCTGCTTACTTCTTTCTTTATCAGTGCTGTGATATATGCTGATTGGGTGGGGGTATTGTTCAAACGTTTTTTTGCGAATAAACGTTCCTGGGAAATAAAGTGAATATTTGTGTTCTTTAAAGGGAAAATACTCTCTATTAAAATGGAGAGAGAGAGAGAGAGAGAGAGAGAGAGAGAGAGAGAGAGTTCTCGTCGCCTGGGAGATGCTGGTAATTGTGGTAGTTGTGGTGGTTGTGGAAGTTGTGGTGGTTGTGGCAGTTGTGGTGGTAGTGGCCGCTGTGGATATGGTAAGAGGGGGTGTTGTTTGTTAGTGGTAGCTGTGGTACTGGTAGTCTGTGGTAGTGGTGGTGCTGGTAGTTGGGGAGATAGACATAGTATTGGATTTTGAAAGGTTGTGTGTGGATTATTAGTCGAGGTTGTTGTGGTTGTGGAATAAGGGTGGTTGTAGTGGTAGTTAATGGGTGATTGTGGATGTTGTGGTAGCGGAGTTGTGATAGTGCAGCTTACTGTTGTGGTATGAGTGTGTGGGACGAGAGTGGTAGGAGTGGCGGTGGAGGTAGCAGCCATAATGGAGGTAGTAGCGATAGTGGTAGTGGTGGTGGCAGACAGTCAGACAGTGGTAGTGGCTGTGGTAGACAGTGGCAGTGGTGGTGGCAGTCAGTGGTAGTGGTGGTGGTAGACAGTGGTAGTGGTGGTGGTAGACAGTGGTAGTGGTGGTGGCAGACAGTGGTAGTGGTGGTGGCAGACAGTGGTAGTGGTGGTGGCAGACAGTGGTAGTGGTGGTGGCAGTCAGTGGTAGTGGTGGTGGCAGAAATGGTAGTGGTGGTGGCAGACAGTGCTAGTGGCGGTGGTAGACAGTGGCAGTGGTGGTGGCAGACAGTGGTAGTGGTGGTGGAAGACAGTGGCAGTGGTGGTGGCACAGTAGTGGTGGTGGTGGCAGTCAGTGGTAGTAGTGACGGTAGACCATGGTAGTGGTGGTGGCAGTCAGTGGTAGTGGTAGACAGAGTAGTGGTGGTGGCAGACAGTGGTAGTGGTGGTGGCAGTCAGTAGCAGTGGTGGTGGCAGTCAGTGGTAGTGGTGGTGGCAGTCAGTAGCAGTGGTGGTGGCAGACAGTGGCAGTGGTGGTGGCAGACAGTGGCAGTGGTGGTGGCAGTCAGTGG